>NC_092232.1:29416511-29676511 GCF_036320965.1 Panulirus ornatus
TTACTGATGGTACGGATTCAGTAAGTGTCCCACTTGCTATCATTGTATATGTATCTTCATTTCCAAGAACTTCCCAACTTGAGCCAATTACAAATGGTGACACAGTGTACGTTCCACCTTCAACATTCCCACTTGCTGAACCCCCACCACATACTGGTGTACTTGTTGGGGCACAAGGGGCACTGGCAAAAATGTGGGATGGTGACTGTGGGGACTGAGGATCAGTAGGGAGGGACGACATGCATGAGACAAGTGTGTTGGTGGAACACTCACTCCCACATGGAGATGGAAGATTCACTAAAGTCCCACCACTTCCATTATCATCTGAAAGAAATAAAAATAATCACTGATCTTCATGGTCTTTTCATATCTATAAAGTTTAGATGTTGGGTATCAAGAAATAAGACACAAGTATATTTCCTTGTTAATTCATCCAGTTCCCATTTGCTCCCTTGTCTTACGCACCCTATTTACCTCCTTCCAGAACATCTTTTTATTCTCC
The DNA here is from genome assembly GCF_036320965.1 of Panulirus ornatus. NCBI lineage: Eukaryota > Metazoa > Arthropoda > Malacostraca > Decapoda > Palinuridae > Panulirus > Panulirus ornatus. Next base: position 29,417,014 of record NC_092232.1, read on the forward strand.
CTAAAATTTACTGATAGTCTCTCACCCCAACTCTCATTTGCCCTTTTTTTCACCTCTTGCACCTTTCTCTTGACCTCCTGTCTCTTTCTTTTATACTTCTCCCACTCAATTGCATTTTTTCCCTGCAAAAATCGTCCAAATGCCTCTCTCTTCTCTTTCACTAATACTCTTACTTCTTCATCCCACCACTCACTACCCTTTCTAAACAGCCCACCTCCCACTCTTCTCATGCCACAAGCATCTTTTGCGCAATCCATCACTGATTCCCTAAATACATCCCATTCCTCCCCCACTCCCCTTACTTCCATTGTTCTCACCTTTTTCCATTCTGTACACAGTCTCTCCTGGTACTTCCCCACACAGGTCTCCTTCCCAAGCTCACTTACTCTCACCACCTTCTTCACCCCAACATTCACTCCTCTTTTCTGAAAACCCATACTAATCTTCACCTTAGCCTCCACAAGATAATGATCAGACATCCCTCCAGTAGCACCTCTCAGCACATTAACATCCAAAAGTCTCTCTTTCGCACGCCTGTCAATTAACACGTAATCCAATAACGCTCTCTGGCCATCTCTCCTACTTACATAAGTATACTTATGTATATCTCGCTTTTTAAACCAGGTATTCCCAATCATCAGTCCTTTTTCAGCACATAAATCTACAAGCTCTTCACCATTTCCATTTACAACACTGAACACCCCATGCATACCAATTATTCCCTCAACTGCCACATTACTCACCTTTGCATTCAAATCACCCATCACTATAACCCGGTCTCGTGCATCAAAACCGCTAACACACTCATTTAGCTGCTCCCAAAACACTTGCCTCTCATGATCTTTCTTCTCATGCCCAGGTGCATATGCACTAATAATCACCCACCTCTCTCCATCAACTTTCAATTTTACCCATATTAATCGAGAATTTACTTTCTTACATTCTATCACATACTCCCACAACTCCTGTTTCAGGAGTATTGCTACTCCTTCCCTTGCTCTTGTCCTCTCACTAACCCCTGACTTCACTCCCCAGACATTTCCAAACCACTCTTCCCCTTTACCCTTGAGCTTCGTTTCACTCAGAGCCAAAACATCCAGGTTCCTTTCCTCAAACATACTACCTATCTCTCCTTTTTTCACATCTTGGTTACATCCACACACATTTAGGCACCCCACTCTGAGCCTTCGCGGAGGATGATCACTCCCCGCGTGACTCCTTCTTCTGTTTCCCATTTTAGAAAGTTAATACAAGGAGGGGAGGATTTCCGGCCCCCCGCTCCCGTCCCCTCTAGTCGCTTTCTACGACACGCGAGGAATACGTGGGAAGTATTCTTTCACCCCTATCCCCAGGGATAATATACATATATATATACATATACACACACACACACACACACACACATACGCACATACACACACACACACACACATACATATATATACATATGAAAAATGTAAGAAACAATTTAGAAAACAAACTTTTAGCTTGAAATGAATGAAAAAAATGAATGTCACATAATGGTTCAACCTCTGGCTATGGAAAGGAAATGTACAATTTATTCACACAAACGTCAATAACAAGTAGCGGTGATGTGAGAAGGAGATGGAATGAGTACTTTGAAGGTTTGTTGAATGTGTCTGATGACAGAGTGGCAGATATAGGGTGTTTTGGTCGAGGTGGTGTGCAAAGTGAGAGGGTTAGGGAAAATGATTTGGTAAACAGAGAAGAGGTAGTAAAAGCTTTGCGGAAGATGAAAGCCGGCAAGGCAGCAGGTTTGGATGGTATTGCAGTGGAATTTATTAAAAAAGGGGGTGACTGTATTGTTGACTGGTTGGTAAGGTTATTTAATGTATGTATGACTCATGGTGAGGTGCCTGAGGATTGGCGGAATGCGTGCATAGTGCCATTGTACAAAGGCAAAGGGGATAAGAGTGAGTGCTCAAATTACAGAGGTATAAGTTTGTTGAGTATTCCTGGTAAATTATATGGGAGGGTATTGATTGAGAGGGTGAAGGCATGTACAGAGCATCAGATTGGGGAAGAGCAGTGCGGTTTCAGAAGTGGTAGAGGATGTGTGGATCAGGTGTTTGCTTTGAAGAATGTATGTGAGAAATACTTAGAAAAGCAAATGGATTTGTATGTAGCATTTATGGATCTGGAGAAGGCATATGATAGAGTTGATAGAGATGCTCTGTGGAAGGTATTAAGAATATATGGTGTGGGAGGCAAGTTGTTAGAAGCAGTGAAAAGTTTTTATCGAGGATGTAAGGCATGTGTACGTGTAGGAAGAGAGGAAAGTGATTGGTTCTCAGTGAATGTAGGTTTGCGGCAGGGATGTGTGATGTCTCCATGGTTGTTTAATTTGTTTATGGATGGGGTTGTAAGGGAGGTAAATGCAAGAGTCCTGGAAAGAGGGGCAAATATGAAGTCTGTTGGGGATGAGAGAGCTTGGGAAGTGAGTCAGTTGTTGTTCGCTGATGATACAGCGCTGGTGGCTGATTCATGTGAGAAACTGCAGAAGCTGGTGACTGAGTTTGGTAAAGTGTGTGGAAGAAGAAAGTTGAGAGTAAATGTGAATAAGAGCAAGGTTATTAGGTACAGTAGGGGTGAGGGTCAAGTCAATTGGGAGGTGAGTTTGAATGGAGAAAAACTGGAGGAAGTGAAGTGTTTTAGATATCTGGGAGTGGATCTGTCAGCGGATGGAACCATGGAAGCGGAAGTGGATCATAGGGTGGGGGAGGGGGCGAAAATTTTGGGAGCCTTGAAAAATGTGTGGAAGTCGAGAACATTATCTCGGAAAGCAAAAATGGGTATGTTTGAGGGAATAGTGGTTCCAACAATGTTGTATGGTTGCGAGGCGTGGGCTATGGATAGAGATGTGCGCAGGAGGATGGATGTGCTGGAAATGAGATGTTTGAGGACAATGTGTGGTGTGAGGTGGTTTGATCGAGTAAGTAACGTAAGGGTAAGAGAGATGTGTGGAAATAAAAAGAGCGTGGTTGAGAGAGCAGAAGAGGGTGTTTTGAAATGGTTTGGGCACATGGAGAGAATGAGTGAGGAGAGATTGACCAAGAGGATATATGTGTCGGAGGTGGAGGGAACGAGGAGAAGAGGGAGACCAAATTGGAGGTGGAAAGATGGAGTGAAAAAGATTTTGTGTGATCGGGGCCTGAACATGCAGGAGGGTGAAAGGAGGGCAAGAAATAGAGTGAATTGGAGTCATGTGGTATACAGGGGTTGACGTGCTGTCAGTGGATTGAAGCAAGGCATGTGAAGCGTCTGGGGTAAACCATGGAAAGCTGTGTAGGTATGTATAGTTGCGTGTGTGGACGTGTGTATGTATATGTGTATGGGGGGGGGGGGTTGGGCCATTTCTTTCGTCTGTTTCCTTGCGCTACCTCGCAAACGCGGGAGACAGCGACAAAGTATAAAAAAAAAAAAAAAAAAAACTTTAAATTCATAGATTATAGTACAACAACAAAGAAAATTTGGAATTTCTTTTTCTGGATCATGAGACAAATGAGCTAGAAGGACTTTCAGTGTCAAACTTACCAGGGAAGTTTCAGCTGGATATCAATTAACATTACAACCCAAAATAAATTAACAAGAGAAATCTAATCACCCAACAGAAAGCTTCCTGAGGTTCATCCAATCAGGAGCCACCATACCATAACAATTTCCTTCAACTCCCAAAACGGACAATGTTATCATCCTTCACTCAGCCTGCTTATAGGATGAGATTCAAAATTCAGTCCAAGATGAACAAATAAAAGTAGAAAGTGAGATGGCAATCCTAGCGCTCACTCAGGAAAAAAGTTTCTTGATCATCTTTGGTATTCTATATTGAAAGCGCAAATTAAAAGGACTGCAAGCCTTTGAAATGAACAGAAAGGTTACAACAGAAGGAAATACAATGACTCAAAAAACATGACTCATAAAAATCTATCAATAACTCTGTGCTGAGTATAGGTATAACAGATCTCCAGTCCATATTTTTTGGGACAAGCAGTGTTACAGATCTTTCAGATTATAAATACCATGCTTTCTTTCAGATTATAAATACCATTCTTTCCAGTGGACCCAGACTGATTTCTTAATATTTTTGTATGTCCAATGTCTGTCTATCTATCTAATCATCTAACACATATTCCCTCTGGGAACTCCCATCAAGGGATGGCCACTGCAAAGTCTCCATTTATCCATGTCCTTGCATGCCTCCCTCGCATACTCCATTCCATACATTCTTCCTCTGTTCCTCTCCTTCCAGTATTTCTCCACCTTATATGCCCATGTCAAGGTTGGTCTTCCACTTGCACCAATCTCTTTAATTGCACTATCATACACTCTCTTTGTAAACTCCCAGTCTTGCATTTTTTCTACATGCCCAAACCACCTCAAAGTAGTAAGTTTCACCCATTCTACCACTCACAATTCACTCCCTCTGCATTCCTTGCCGTACCACATCTCTCGTACACCCTTTCATTTCTTTCTTCATTCCATCTAGTCACACCACATGCTCTTCTCAAACAGCTCATTTCCACAGCCTGGATTCTTGACCTCTGTGCCTCATTCCATGTCTCAGAATCATAGGTCAGGGTTGGGAGGACTATGCTGTCCCTGAATCCTCTCTTCACTTCCATTCTTACACCTCTACCCTTCTTTATTCTATTAAGGGACCCAATGACTCTTCTACCCAATACTGCTCTCTCCCTCATCTCTCCTTCCATATCACTTAACCAACACAGCTCTTACATACTTAAATTCTCTCACTTCTTCCAGTCTTTTTCCATCCATATGCAAAGCATAATTTAGTACACTTTCTTCTTTCACTCTGTATGGTCTTACAAAAGCTATACTTTCACTCAGTTTCCTTTCAAACACCATTACTTTACTTTTACTTCCATTTACCTTCAATCTCTTCTGCTTCCACACATCATAAAACACACATCCTTCTGAAACTCCTCTTCACTCTGCACAAACAACACAGTATCATCCACAAACAGGGTTGCCACTAGCCACCATATCTCACTGCCTCACTCAATCTCTGCACCCCTTTTCCCTAGTTTTGCTTTCATCTCTCTTATCACTCTGTCCATATATATACATCAAAAAGTGATGGTGCCATCACACAGCCCTGCTTCACAACTGCATGTATCCAAAAACTTGCTCAGCTCTCCATCCACTCCTACACACTCATTTGCTATTCTACAGAAGGCTTTTACACCATCCAACAGTTTTCCCCTAATACCATATAGCCTTAACACATCCCATTTTGTCATACACTTTCTCAAGATTCATAAAAGCTGCATTTAACTTCTTACCTTCGGCTAAATACTTTACCACAGTCATCTTTACAACAAAAATCTGATCCACACATCCCCTACCTTTCCTAAAACCCGTTTAACTTCTTATCTTTTGCTAAATAATTTTCCATGGTCATCTTTACTACAAAAATCTGATCCACATATCCCCATCTTTCCTAAAACCCCCTTGCTCTTCGCTTAATCTGCATTCAGTCACCTCTATCACTTTGTCAATTATTAATCTTGCATACACTTTTCCTGGAATACTTGACAGACTTATTCATTTATTTATATTCTTAACATACTTAATCGCCGTCTCCACATTAACGAGGTAGCGCAAGGATACAGACGAAAAAATGGCCCAACCCACCCACATACATATGTATATACATAAACGCCCACACATGCACATATACATACCAATACATTTCAACGTATATATATATATATATATTTTTTTTTTTTATACCTCGTCGCTGTCTCCCGCGGTTGCGAGGTAGCGCAAGGAAAAAGACGAAAGAAATGGCCCAACCCCCCCCCATACACATGTACATACACACGTCCACACACGCAAATATACATACCTACACAGCTTTCCATGGTTTACCCCGGACGCTTCACATGCCTTGATTCAATCCACTGACAGCACGTCAACCCCTGTATACCACATCGCTCCAATTCACTCTATTCCTTGCCCTCCTTTCACCCTCCTGCATGTTCAGGCCCCGATCACACAAAATCCTTTTCACTCCATCTTTCCACCTCCAATTTGGTCTCCCTCTTCTCCTCGTTCCCTCCACCTCCGACATATATATCCTCTTGGTCAATCTTTCCTCACTCATTCTCTCCATGTGCCCAAACCATTTCAAAACACCCTCTTTTGCTCTCTCAACCACGCTCTTTTTATTTCCACACATCTCTCTTACCCTTACGTTACTTACTCGATCAAACCACCTCACACCACACATTGTCCTCAAACATCTCATTTCCAGCACATCCATCCTCCTGCGCACAACTCTATCCATAGCCCACGCCTCGCAACCATACAACATTGTTGGAACCACTATTCCTTCAAACATACCCATTTTTGCTTTCCGAGATAATGTTCTCGACTTCCACACATTTTTCAAGGCTCCCAAAATTTTCGCCCCCTCCCCCACCCTATGATCCACTTCCGCTTCCATGGTTCCATCCGCTGACAGATCCACTCCCAGATATCTAAAACACTTCACTTCCTCCAGTTTTTCTCCATTCAAACTCACCTCCCAATTGACTTGACCCTCAACCCTACTGTACCTAATAACCTTGCTCTTATTCACATTTACTCTTAACTTTCTTCTTCCACACACTTTACCAAACTCCGTCACCAGCTTCTGCAGTTTCTCACATGAATCCGCCACCAGCGCTGTATCATCAGCGAACAACAACTGACTCACTTCCCAAGCTCTCTCATCCCCAACAGACTTCATACTTGCCCCTCTTTCCAAGACTCTTGCATTTACCTCCCTAACAACCCCATCCATAAACAAATTAAACAACCATAGAGACATCACACACCCCTGCCGCAAACCTACCTTCACTGAGAACCAATCACTTTCCTCTCTTCCTACACGTACACATGCCTTACATCCTCGATAAAAACTTTTCACTGCTTCAAACAACTTGCCTCCCACACCATATATTCTTAATACCTTCCACAGAGCATCTCTATCAACTCTATCATATGCCTTCTCCAGATCCATAAATGGGATGAAGAAGTAAGAGTATTAGTGAAAGAGAAGAGAGAGGCATTTGGACGATTTTTGCAGGGAAAAAATGCAATTGAGTGGGAGAAGTATAAAAGAAAGAGACAGGAGGTCAAGAGAAAGGTGCAAGAGGTGAAAAAAAGGGCAAATGAGAGTTGGGGTGAGAGACTATCAGTAAATTTTAGGGAGAATAAAAAGATGTTCTGGAAGGAGGTAAATAGGGTGCGTAAGACAAGGGAGCAAATGGGAACTTCAGTGAAGAGCGTAAATGGGGAGGTGATAACAAGTAGTGGTGATGTGAGAAGGAGATGGAATGAGTATTTTGAAGGTTTGTTGAATGTGTCAGATGACAGAGTGGCAGATATAGGGTGTTTGGGTCGAAGTGGTGTGCAAAGTGAGAGGGTTAGGGAAAATGATTTGGTAAACAGAGAAGAGGTAGTAAAAGCTTTGCGGAAGATGAAAGCCGGCAAGGCAGCAGGTTTGGATGGTATTGCAGTGGAATTTATTAAAAAAGGGGGTGACTGTATTGTTGACTGGTTGGTAAGGTTATTTAATGTATGTATGACTCATGGTGAGGTGCCTGAGGATTGGCGGAATGCGTGCATAGTGCCATTGTACAAAGGCAAAGGGGATAAGAGTGAGTGCTCAAATTACAGAGGTATAAGTTTGTTGAGTATTCCTGGTAAATTATATGGGAGGGTATTGATTGAGAGGGTGAAGGCAGGTACAGAGCATCAGATTGGGGAAGAGCAGTGTGGTTTCAGAAGTGGTAGAGGATGTGTGGATCAGGTGTTTGCTTTGAAGAATGTATGCGAGAAATACTTAGAAAAGTATATATATATATATATATATATATATATATATATATATATATATATATATATATATATATATACATATATATATATATGTGAATAAGAGCAAGGTTATTAGGTACAGTAGGGTTGAGGGTCAAGTCAATTGGGAGGTGAGTTTGAATGGAGAAAAACTGGAGGAAGTGAAGTGTTTTAGATATCTGGGAGTGGATCTGTCAGCGGACGGAACCATGGAAGCGGAAGTGGATCATAGGGTGGGGGAGGGGGCGAAAATTTTGGGAGCCTTGAGAAATGTGTGGAAGTCGAAAACATTATCTCGGAAAGCAAAAATGGGTATGTTTGAAGGAATAGTGGTTCCAACAATGTTGTATGGTTGCGAGGCGTGGGCTATGGATAGAGTTGTGCGCAGGAGGATGGACGTGCTGGAAATGAGATGTTTGAGGAAAATGTGTGGTGTGAGGTGGTTTGATCGAGTAAGTAACGTAAGGGTAAGAGAGATGTGTGGAAATAAAAAGAGCGTGGTTGAGAGAGCAGAAGAGGGTGTTTTGAAATGGTTTGGGCACATGGAGAGAATGAGTGAAGAAAGATTGACCAAGAGGATATATGTGTCGGAGGTGGAGGGAACGAGGAGAAGAGGATTGAGTCGGGGCATGTGAAGCGTCTGGGGTAAACCATGGAAAGCTGTGTAGGTATGTATATTTGCGTGTGTGGACGTGTGTATGTACATGTGTATGGGGGGGGGGGTTGGGCCATTTCTTTCGTCTGTTTCCTTGCGCTACCTCGCAAACGCGGGAGACAGCGACAAAGTATAAAAAAAATATATATATATATATATATATATATATATATATATATATATATATATATATATATCTTTCTTTTCTTTCATACTATTCGCCATTTCCCGCATTAGCAAGGTAGCGTTAAGAACAGAAGACTGGGCCTTTTAGGGAATATCCTCACCAGGCCCCCTTCTCAGTTCCTTCTTTTGGAAAATAAAAAATAAAAAAAAAAAAAAAATTGAGAGGGGAGGATTTCCAGCCCCCCGCTCCCTTCCCTTTTAGTCGCCTTCTACGACACGCAGGGAATACGTGGGAAGTATTCTTTCTCCCCTATCCCCAGGGATAAAAAAAAAAAAAAAAAAAAAAAAAAAAAAATTATATATATATATATATATATATATATATATATATATATATATATATATATATATATATATATATATTTTTGCTTTGTCGCTGTCTCCCACGTTTGTGAGGTAGCGCAAGGAAACAAACGAAAGACATGGCCCAACCCACCCCCATACACATGTATATACATACGTCCACACACGAAAATATACATACCTACACAGCTTTCCATGGTTTACCCCAGACACTTCACATGCCCTGATTAAATCCACCGACAGCACGTCAACCCTGGTATACCACATCGATCCAATTCACTCTATTCCTTGCCCTCCTTTCACCCTCCTGCATGTTCAGGCCCCGATCACACAAAATCTTTTTCACTCCATCTTTCCACCTCCAATTTGGTCTCCCACTTGTCCTCAAACATCTCATTTCCAGCACATCCATCCTCCTGCGCACAACTCTATCCATAGCCCACGCCTCGCAACCATATAACATTGTTGGAACCACTATTCCTTCAAACATACCCATTTTTGCTTTCCGAGATAATGTTCTCAACTTCCAAACATTCTTCAAGGCTCCCAGAATTTTCGCCCCCTCCCCCACCCTATGATCCACTTCCACTTCCATGGTTCCATCCGCTGCCAGATCCACTCCCAGATATCTAAAACACTTCACTTCCTCCAGTTTATCTCCATTCAAACTCACCTCCCAATTGACTTGACCCTCAACCCTACTGTACCTAATAACCTTGCTCTTATTCACATTTACTCTTAACTTTCTTCTTTCACACACTTTACCAAACTCAGTCACCAGCTTCTGCAGTTTCTCACATGAATCAGCCACCAGCGCTGTATCATCAGTGAACAACAACTGACTCACTTCCCAAGCTCTCTCATCCCCCAACAGACTTCATACTTGCCCCTCTTTCCAAAACTCTTGCATTCACCTCCCTAACAACCCCATCCATAAACAAATTAAACAACCATGGAGACATAACACACCCCTGCCGCAAACCTACATTCACTGAGAACCAATCACTTTCCTCTCTTCCTACACGTACACATGCCTTACATCCTCGATAAAAACTTTTCACTGCTTCTAACAACTTGCCTCCCACACCACATATTCTTAATACCTTCCACAGAGCATCTCTATCAACTCTATCATATGCCTTCTCCAGATCCATAAATGCTACATACAAATCCATTTGCTTTTCTAAGTATTTCTCACATACATTCTTCAAAGCAAACACCTGATCCACACATCCTCTACCACTTCTGAAACCACACTGCTCTTTCCCAATCTGATGCTCTGTACATGCCTTCACCCTCTCAATCAATATCCTCCCATATAATTTACCAGTAATACTCAACAAACTTATACCTCTGTAATTTGAGCACTCACTCTTATCCCATTTGCCTTTGTACAATGGCACTATGCACGCATTCCGCCAATACTCAGGCACCTCACCATGAGTCATACATACATTAAATAACCTTACCAACCAGTTAACAATACACTCACCCCCTTTTTTAATAACTTCCACTGCAATACCATCCAAACCTGCTGCCTTGCCGGCTTTCATCTTCCGCAAAGCTTTTACTACCTCTTCTCTGTTTACCAAATCATTTTCCCTAACCCTCTCACTTTGCACACCACCTCGACCAAAACACCCTATATCTGCCACTCTATCATCAAACATTCAACAAACCTTCAAAATACTCACTCCATCTCCTTCTCACATCACCACTACTTGTTATCACCTCCCCATTTGCGCCCTTCACTGAAGTTCCCATTTGCTCCCTTGTCTTACGCACTTTATTTACCTCCTTCCAGAACATCTTTTTATTCTCCCTAAAATTTAATGATACTCTCTCACCCCAACTCTCATTTGCCCTTTTTTTCACCTCTTGCACCTTTCTCTTGACCTCCTGTCTCTTTCTTTTATACATCTCCCACTCAATTGTATTTTTTCCCTGCAAAAATCGTCCAAATGCCTCTCTCTTCTCTTTCACTAATAATCTTACTTCTTCATCCCACCACTCACTACCCTTTCTAATCAACCCACCTCCCACTCTTCTCATGCCACAAGCATCTTTTGCGCAATCCATCACTGATTGCCTAAATACATCCCATTCCTCCCCCACTCCCCTTACTTCCATTGTTCTCACCTTTTTCCATTCTGTACTCAGTCTCTCCTGGTACTTCCTCACACAAGTCTCCTTCCCAAGCTCACTTACTCTCACCACCCTCTTCACCCCAACATTCACTCTTCTTTTTTGAAAACCCATACAAATCTTCACCTTAGCCTCCATAAGATAATGATCAGACATCCCTCCAGTTGCACCTCTCAGCACATTAACATCCAAAAGTCTCTTTCGCGCGCCTGTCAATTAACACGTAATCCAATAACGCTCTCTGGCCATCTCTCCTACTTACATACGTATACTTATGTATATCTCGCTTTTTAAACCAGGTATTCCCAATCATCAGTCCTTTTTCAGCACATAAATCTACAAGCTCTTCACCATTTCCATTTACAACACTGAACACCCCATGTATACCAATTATTCCCTCAACTGCCACATTACTCACCTTTGCATTCAAATCACCCATCACTATAACCCGGTCTCGTGCATCAAAACCACTAACACACTCATTCAGCTGCTCCCAAAACACTTGCCTCTCATGATCTTTCTTCTCATACCCAGGTGCATATGCACCAATAATCACCCATCTCTCTCCATCAACTTTCAGTTTTACCCAAATTAATCGAGAATTTACTTTCTTACATTCTATCACATACTCCCACAACTCCTGTTTCAGGAGTACTGCTACTCCTTCCCTTGCTCTTGTCCTCTCACTAACCCCTGACTTTACTCCCAAGACATTCCCAAACCACTCTTCCCCTTTACCCTTGAGCTTCGTTTCACTCAGAGCCAAAACATCCAGGTTCCTTTCCTCAAACATACTACCTATCTCTCCTTTTTTCACATCTTGGTTACATCCACACACATTTAGGCACCCCAATCTGAGCCTTCGAGGAGGATGAGCACTCCCCGCGTGACTCCTTCTTCTGTTTCCCATTTTAGAAAGTTAAGAAAATACAAGGAGGGGAGGATTTCTGGCCCCCCGCTCCTGTCCCCTCTAGTCGCTTTCTACGACAATATATATATATATATATATATATATATATATATATATATATATATATATATATATTATTTATTATTTTTATTTTGCTTTGTCGCTGTCTCCCGCGTTAGTGAGGTAGCGCAAGGAAACAGACGAAAGAATGGCCCAATCCGCCCACATACACATGTATATACATACACGTCCACACACGCAAATATACATACCTATACATCTCAATGTACACATATATATACACACACAGACATATACATATATACACATGTACATAATTCATATTGTCTGCCTTTATTTGTTCCCATCGCCACCTCGCCACACATGGAATAACATCCACCTCCCCCCTCATGGGTGCGAGGTAGTGCTAGGAAAGACACCAAAGGCCCCATTCATTCACACTCAGTCTCTAGCTGTCATGTAATAATGCACCGAAATCACAGCTCCCTTTCCACATCCAGGCCCCACACACTTTCCATAGTTTACCACAGACGCTCACATGCCCTGGTTCAATCCATTGACAGCACGTCGACCCCGGTATACCACATCGTTCCAATTCACTCTAGTCCTTGCACGCCTTTCACCCTCCTGCATGTTCAGGCCCCGATCACTCAAAATCTTTTTCACTCCATCTTTCCACCTCCAATTTGGTCTCCCACTTCTCCTCGTTCCCTCCACCTCCGACACATATATCCTCTTAGTCAATCTTTCCTCACTCATTCTCTCAATGTGACCAAACCATTTCAAAACACCCTCTTCTGCTCTCTCAGCCACACTCTTTTTATTTCCACACATCTCTCTTACCCTTACATTGCTTACTCGATCAAACCACCTCACACCACACATTGTCCTCAAATATCTCATTTGCAGCACATCCACCCTCCTGCGCACAACTCTATCCATAGCCCACGCCTTGCAACCATACAACATTGTTGGAACCACTATTCCTTCAAACATACCCATTTTTGCTTTCCAAGATAATGTTCTCGACTTCCAAACATTCTTCAAGGCTCCCAGAATTTTTGCCCTCTTCCCCACCCTATGATATCTCTTCCGCTTCCATGGTGCCATCCGCTGCCAGATCCAATAAAAGATATCTAAAACACTTTACTTCCTCCAGTTTATCTCCATTCAAACTTACCTCCCAATTGACTTGACCCTCAACCCTACTGTACCTAATAACCTTGCTCTTATTCACATTTACTCTTAACTTTCTTCTTACACACACTTTACCAAACTCAGTCACCAGCTTCTGCAGTTTCTTACAGGAATCAGCCACCAGCGCTGTATCATCAGCGAACAACAACTGACTCACTTCCCAAGCTCTCTCATCCACAACAGACTGCATATTTGCCCCTCTTTCCAAAACTCTTGCATTCACCTCCCTAACAACCCCATAAATAAACAAATTAAACAACCATGGAGACATAACACACCACTGCCGCAAACCCACATTCACTGAGAACCAATCACTTTTCTCTCTTCCTACATGTACACATGCCTTACATCCTCGATAAAAACTTTTCACTGCTTCTAACAACTTGCCTCCCACACCATATATTCTTAAAACCTTCCACAGAGCATCTCTATCAACTTTATCATATGCCTTCTCCAGATCCATAAATGCTACATACAAATCCATTTGTTTTTCTAAGTATTTCTTACATACATTCTTCAAAGCAAACACCTGATCCACACATCCTCTACCACTTCTGAAACCACACTGCTCTTCCCCAATCTGATGCTCTGTACATGCCTTCACCCTCTCAATCAATACCCTCTCATATAATTTACCAGGAATACTCAACAAACTTATACCTCTGTAATTTGAGTATTCACTCTTATCCCCTTTGCCTTTGTACAATGGCACTATGCAAGCATTCCGCCAATCCTCAGGCACCTCACCATGAATCATACATACATTAAATAACCTTACCAACCAGTCAACAATACACTCACCCCCTTTTTTAATAAATTCCACTGCAATACCATCCAAACCTGCTGCCTTGCCGGATTTCATCTTCCGTAAAGCTTTTACTACCTCTTCTCTATTTACCAAATCATTTTCCCTAACCCTCTCACTGTGCACACCACCTCGACCAAAACACCCTATATCTGCCACTCTATCATCAAATACATTCAACAAACCTTCAAAATACTCACTCCATCTCCTTCTCACATCACCACTACTTGTTATCACCTCCCCATTAGCCCCCTTCACTGAAGTTCCCATTTGCTCCCTTGTCTTATGCACTTTATTTACCTCCTTCCAAAACATCTTTTTATTCTCCCTAAAATTTAATGATACTCTCTCACCCCAACTCTCATTTGCCCTCTTTTTCACTTCTTGCACCTTTCTCTTGACCTCCTGCCTCTTTCTTTTATACCTCTCCCACTCATTTGCATTTTTTCCCTGCAAAAATCATCTAAATGCCTCTCTCTTCTCTTTCACCAATAATCTTACTTCTTCATCCTACCACTCACTACCTTTTCTAATCAACCCACCTCCCACGCTTCTCATGCCACAAGCATCTTTTGTGCAAGCCATCACTGCTTCCCTAAATACATCCCATTCCTCCCCCACTCCCCTTACCTCCTTTGTTCTCACCTTTTTCCATTCTGTACTCAGTCTCTCCTGGCACTTCCTCACACAAGTCTCCTTCCCAAGCTCACTTATTCTCACCACTCTCTTCACCCCAACATTCACTCTTCTTTTCTGAAAACCCCCACAAATCTTCACCTTCGCCTCCACAATATAATAATCAGACATCCCTCCAGTTGCACCTCTCAGCACATTAACATCCAAAAGTCTCTCTTTCGTGCGTCTATCAATTAACACGTAATCCAATAACGCTCTCTGGCCATCTCTCCTACTTACATACGTATGCTTATGTATATCTCGCTTTTTAAACCAGGTATTCCCAATCACCAGTCCTTTTTCAGCACATAAATCTACAAGCTCTTCACCATTTCCATTTACAATACTGAACACTCCATGTATACCAATTATTCCCTCAACTGCCACGTTACTCACCTTTGCATTCAAATCACCCATCACTATAACCCGGTCTTGTGCATCAAAACCACTAACATACTCATTCAGCTTCTCCCAAAACACTTGCCTCTCATGATCTTTCTTCTCATGCCCAGGTGCATATGCACCAATAATCGCCCATCTCTCTCCATCCACTTTCAGTTTTACCCATATCAATCTAGAATTTACTTTCTTACACTCTATCACATATTTCCACAACTCCTGATTCAGGAGTAGTGCTACTCCTCCCTTGCTCTTGTCCTCTCACTAACCCCTGACTTTACTCCCAAGACATCCCCAAACCACTCTTCCCCTTTACCCTTGAGCTTCGTTTCACTCAGAGCCAAAACATCCAGGTTCCTTTCCTCAAACATACTACCTATCGCTCCTCTTTTTCTCATCTTGGTTACATCCACACACATTTAGACACCCCAATCTGAGCCCTCGAGGAGGATGAGCACTCCTCGCGTGACTCCTTCTTCTGTTTCCCCTTTTAGTAAGTTAAAATACAAGAAGGGGAGGGTTTCTGGCCCCCCCGCTCCCGTCCCCTTTAGTCGCCTTTTACGACACGTGAGTAATGCGTGGGAAGTATTCTTTCTCCCCTATCCCCAGGGATAGCCTATCCCCAGGGATAAAATGTTATATATGTTATATATGCAAGAAGGAGTCACGCAGGGAGTGCTCATCCTCCTCGAAGGCTCAGATTGGGGTGTCTAAATGTGTGTGGATGTAACCAAGATGAGAAAAAGAGGAGCGATAGGTAGTATGTTTGAGGAAAGGAACCTGGATGTTTTGGCTCTGAGTGAAACGAAGCTCAAGGGTAAAGGGGAAGAGTGGTTTGGGGATGTCTTGGGAGTAAAGTCAGGGGTTAGTGAGAGGACAAGAGCAAGGGAGGAGTAGCACTACTCCTGAATCAGGAGTTGTGGAAATATGTGATAGAGTGTAAGAAAGTAAATTCTAGATTGATATGGGTAAAACTGAAAGTGGATGGAGAGAGATGGGCGATTATTGGTGCATATGCACCTGGGCATGAGAAGAAAGATCATGAGAGGCAAGTGTTTTCGGAGCAGCTGAGTGAGTGTGTTAGTAGTTTCAATGCATGAGACCGGGTTATAGTGATGGGTGATTTGAATGCAAAGGTGAGTAAAGTGGCAGTTGAGGGAATAATTGGTGTACAGGGGGTGTTCAGTGTTGTAAATGGAAATGGTGAAGAGCTTGTAGATTTATGTGCTGAAAAAGGACTGGTGATTGGGAATACCTGGTTTAAAAAGAGATATATACATAAGTATACGTATATAAGTAGGAGAGATGGCCAGAGAGCGTTATTGGATTACATGTTAATTGATAGGCGCGTGAAAGAGAGACTTTTGGATGTTAATGTGCTGAGAGGTGCAACTGGAGGGATGTCTGATCATTATCTTGTGGAGGCAAAGGTGAAGATTTGTAGAGGTTTTCAGAAAAGAAGAGAGAATGTTGGGGTGAAAAGAGTGGTGAGAGTAAGTGAGCTTGGGAAGGAGACGTGTGCGGAAGTACCAGGAGAGACTGAGTACAGAATGGAAAAAGGTGAGAACAAAGGACACAAGGGGAGTGGGGGAGGAATGGGATGTATTTAGGGAATCAGTGATGGCTTACACAAAAGATGTTTGTGGCATGAGAAGCATGGGAGGTGGGCAGATTAGAAAGGGTAGTGAGTGGTGGGATGAAGAAGTAAGAGTATTAGTGAAAGAGAAGAGAGGCATTTGGATGATTTTTGCAGAGAAATAATACAAATGAGTGGGAGATGTATAAAAGAAAGAGGCAGGAGGTCAAGAGAAATGTGCAAGAGGTGAAAAAGAGGGCAAATGAGAGTTGGGGTGAGAGAGTATCATTAAATTTTAGCGAGAATAAAAAGATGTTTTGGAAAGAGGTAAATAAAGTGCATAACACGAGGGAACAAATAGGTACTTCAGTGAAGGGGGCTAATGGGGAGGTGATAACAAGTAGTGGTGATGTGAGAAGGAGATGGAGTGAGTATTTTGAAGGTTTGCTGAATGTGTTTGATGATAGAATGGCAGATATAAGGTGTTTTGGTCGAGGTGGTGTGCAAAGTGAGAGGGTAAGGAAAAATGTGTTGGTAAACAGAGAAGAGGTGGTAAAAGCTTTGCGGAAGATGAAAGCTGGCAAGGCAGCAGGTTTGGATGGTTTTGCAGTGGAATTTATTAAAAAAAGGGGGTGACTGTATTGTTGACTGGTTGGTAAGGTTATTTAAAGTATTTATGATTCATGGTGAGGTGCCTGAGGATTGGCAGAATGCTTGCATAGTGCCATTGTACAAAGGCAAAGGGGATAAAAGTGAGTGCTCAAATTACAGAGGTATAAGTTTGTTGAGTATTCCTGGGAAATTATATGGGAGGGTATTGACTGAGAGGGTGAAGGCATGTACAGATCATCAGACTGGGGAAGAGCAGTGTGGTTTCAGATGTCGTAGAGGATGTGTGGATCAGGTGTTTCCTTTGAAGAATGTATGTGAGAAATACTTAGAAAAGCAAATGGATTTTAATGTAGCATTTATGGATCTGGAGAAGGCATATGATAGAGTTGACAGATATGCTCTGTGGAAGGTATTAAGAATATATGGTGTAGGAGGCAAGTTGTTAGAAGCAGTGAGAAGTTTTTATCGAGGATGTAAGGCATGTGTACGTGTAGGAAGAGAGGAAAGTGATTGGAAAGAGGGGCAAGTATGCAGTCTGTTGTGGATGAGAGGGCTTGGGAAGCGTTGTTGTTCGCTGATGATACAGCGCTGGTGGCTGATTCATGTGAGAAACTGCAGAAGCTGGACTCTGAGTTTGGTAAAATGTGTGAAAGAAGAAAGTTGAGAGTAAATGTGAATAAGAGCAAGGTTATTAGGTAAAGTAGGGTTGAAGGTCAAGTCAATTGGGAGGTAAGTTTTAATGGAGAAAAACTGGAGGAAGTGAGGTGTTTTAGATATCTGGGAGTGGATTTGGCAGCGGATGGCACCATGGAAGTGGAAGTGAATCATAGGGTGGGGGAGGCGGCGAAAATTCTGGGAGCGTTGAAAAATGTGTGGAAGTCGAGAACATTATCTCGGAAAGCAAAAATGGGTATGTTTGAAGGAATAGTGCTTCCAACAATGTTATATGGTTGCGAGGTGTGGGCTATAGATAGAGTTGTGCGGAGGAGGGTGGATTTGCTGGAAATGAGATGCTTGAGGACAATATGTGGTGTGAGGTGGTTTGATCGAATAAGTAATAATAGGGTCAAAGAGATGTGTGGTAATAAAAAGAGCGTGGTTGAGAGAGCAGAAGAGGGTGTTTTGAAATGGTTTAGTCACATGGAGAGAATGAGTGAGGAAAGATTGACAAAGAGGATATATGTGTCAGAGGTGGAGGGAAGAAGGAGAAGTGGGAGACCAAATAAGAGGTGGAAAGATGGAGAGAAAAAGATTTTGAGTGATTGAGGCCTGAACATGCAGGAGGGTGAATGGCGTGCAAGGAATAGAGTGAATTGGAACGATGTGGTATACCAGGGTCGCCGTGCTGTCAATGGATTGAACCAGGGTATGTGAAGCGTCTGGGGTAAACTATTGAAAGTTTTGTGGGGCCTGGATGTGGAAAGGGAGCTGTGGTTTCAGTGCATTATTACATGACAGCTAGAGACTGAGTGTGAATGAATGTGGCCTTTGTTGTCTTTTCCTAGTGCTACCTCGCACACATGAGGGGGGAGGGGGTTGTTATTTCATGTGTGGCGAGGTGGCGATAGGAATGAATAAAGGCAGACAGTATGAATTATGTACATGTGTATATAAGCATTTGTCTGTGTGTGTATATATTTGTATACGTTGAGATGTATAGGTATGTATATTTGCGTGTGTGGACATGTATGTATATACATGTGTATGTGGGTGGGTTGGGCCATTCTTTCTTCTGTTTCCTTGCGCTACCTCACTAACGTGGGAGACAGCGACAAAGCAAAATAATAATAATAATATAATATGCAATGAAACTGTCATCTGTGGCACCTGTTTCAGCATGTTGCTGAATTCACCACACTGCTGTGCTTAGGTGAACAATAAGCAGCCGGGTAATTTCACAAACACTGTAGCCTTTATTATGGAAGGCTACAATAGCTCCACGTGTTGCCTGTGAGGTTTTCCAGTGTGACTAGCATGACCATGAAACAATGACTAAGTTAGCTGACAATGACAATGTTAAATGAAATGCTACAGTGTGGCATGACCTTATCTAGGTTTTGCAACATTTGCTATGTGGTTCAAACCAGATGGAACCAACCACAGCCAGCAATACCAACCCTCTCACAACACCAGGGATTGGTGAAATCATTATGGTCCTATTGTGCAGATACTTTTTAACCCCCAAAGTACTTGTGCCCTTTCCATGGTAATCTAGAGTTGCCTAATACCTGCTCCTGTTAAACAGCATTATTAAACAAGTTGGGAACTAGCCACGAAGAAGCGGCTCCTATCTTTTCAATCCCACTCAAATCATGTTAACACTGATATGCAAGAAAGAAATGTATGCGACTTAATTATTCTGTTACAATTAAAGATACCATGGGTAGCATTCTTTCTAACTACTGCCAACTTTGGAAAATGGTTTCAGGCAGTCCTTTTTCCTAAACCTATTCCAAGTTCATATACATTACCTTTGCAACTGACCATAATATAAAGATGTATTACCTAATGTTTTTCATACACTTATCTGGTTCTTTCATCTCATTACGACTCACTTTGGTACAAGTTCTATGACAGTGCTATAGATGATTTGCATCATCCCATATCAGAAAGGATAGCCTGTGTCAACTATTCATAATTTCAAAAGTGCATGGACTCACCAGAACTGAAGCAGTTAAATTGTGTAATGAATGAATCTTGCAAGAGCAAAGCACACTGCATATCACAATCCAGGACTAAACCTAGTGCTCCAGAGTCAATATCACACCGATATCCAAACAAGGCCATGCTACATACTCCTAAAGAATCATATTCTGTTATATAGCAAATGCACTTCCTTATACCTTATCCCATTTATAGGAAATTCCAAGTAAATACTCTATGTTCAAAGCTTCATAAATCATGGATAGATATGCCAAAATCAATTATGGTGCAATATACACATCCCAATGAGTTATGAATTCATGAAATGTAAATGAATATCAAAGATGAAGTAATGAATGCCCATACATATAAAGATGTATTACCTAATGTTCTTCATACACTTATCTGGTTCTTTCATCTCATTACGACTCATTTTGGTACAAGTTCTATGACAGTGCTATAGACGATTTGCATCATCCCATATCAGAAAGGATAGCCTGTGTCAACTATTCATAATTTCAAAAGTGCATGGACTCACCAGAACTGAAGCAGTTAAATTGTGTAATGAATGAATCTTGCAAGAGCAAAGCACACTGCATATCACAATCCAGGACTAAACCTAGTGCTTCAGAGTCAATATCACACCGATATCCAAACAGGGCCATGCTACATACTCCTAAAGACTCATATTCTGTTATATAGCAAATACACTTCCTTATACCTTATCCCATTTATAGGAAATTCCAAGTAAATACTCTATGTTCAAAGCTTCATAAATCATGGATAGATATGCCAAAATCAATTATGGTGCAATATATACATCCCAATGAGTTATGAATTCATGAAATGTAAATGAATATCAAAGATGAAGTAATGAATGCCCATACATAAATGGAGAGACATCTAAATAAAACTGTTATCATGAGAATGTTGACAAACTCCTATGTCTTTTCAATTTATTGACATCACTGGAATTCACTGTTACCCAGCCAATCATGTATTTTCCTAACGTAAGGATTTAATGCACACCAACAATAGAATCTAAAGAGAAACTTGGCCAGCTTTCCATCATCTTAAATAACAAAAACAGGTAAAGACAATACAATGAACCTTGGGGAAAAGCATCAAAGAACTCATCGTCGCTGACTGCATCAAAGAATCTCCGAGGCCTGGGCAGCGATACATAGGAGTTTGCTGGAGTATTGTAGATAGATGAGCCATTGGAAGATACATGCGAGGCTATTGACTCCTCAAGTTCATGATGCTCTGTGGCTAGTACTCTCAGAGATTCTTCCAGCACACGAACCTTCTCACGTTCCTCTTTCAGTTGCAGATCTCTGACCTTGAGGCATTGGAAATCAAAACTTAGAATTTTTCTTAAATGATTTTTGACAGTCATGAAAAAGTATTGTACTACATAAAAAATACTAGTTTTTGAAGAAATATAGTTATTCTAAGGATCATTATGTTAATACAGGTACATATAATGCATTTTTTTTTTTTTTTTTTTTGCCGCTGTCTCCCGTGTTTGCGAGGTAGCGCAAGGAAACAGACGAAAGAAATGGCCCAACCCACCCCCATACACATGCCTTGATTCAATCCACTGACAGCACGTCAACCCCGGTATACCACATCGCTCCAATTCACTCTATTCTTTGCACGCCTTTCACCCTCCTGCATGTTCAGGCCCCGATCACACAAAATCTTTTTCACTCCATCTTTTCACCTCCAATTTGGTCTCCCTCTTCTCCTCGTTCCCTCCACCTCCGACACATATATCCTCTTGGTCAATCTTTCCTCACTCATTCTCTCCATGTGCCCAAACCATTTCAAAACACCCTCTTCTGCTCTCTCAACCACGCTCTTTTTATTTCCACACATCTCTCTTACCCTTACGTTACTTACTCGATCAAACCACCTCACACCACACATTGTCCTCAAACATCTCATTTCCAGCACATCCACCCTCCTGCGCACAACTCTATCCATAGTCCACGCCTCGCAACCATACAACATTGTTGGAACCACTATTCCTTCAAACATACCCATTTTTGCTTTCCGAGATAATGTTCTCGACTTCCACACATTCTTCAAGGCTCCCAGAATTTTCGCCCCCTCCCCCACCCTATGATCCACTTCCGCTTCCATGGTTCCATCCGCTGCCAGATCCACTCCCAGATATCTAAAACACTTCACTTCCTCCAGTTTTTCTCCATTCAAACTCACCTCCCAATTGACTTGACCCTAAACCCTACTGTACCTAATAACCTTGCTCTTATTCACATTTACTCTTAACTTTCTTCTTTCACACACTTTACCAAACTCAGTCACCAGCTTCTGCAGTTTCTCACATGAATCAGCCACCAGCGCTGTATCATCAGCGAACAACAACTGACTCACTTCCCAAGCTCTCTCATCCCCAACAGACTTCATACTTGCCCCTCTTTCCAAAATTCTTGCATTCACCTCCCTAACAACCCCATCCATAAACAAATTAAACAACCATGGAGACATCACACACCCCTGCCGCAAACCTACATTCACTGAGAACCAATCACTTTCCTCTCTTCCTACACGTACACATGCCTTACATCCTCGATAAAAACTTTTCACTGCTTCTAACAACTTGCCTCCCACACCATATATTCTTAATACCTTCCACAGAGCATCTCTATCAACTCTATCATATGCCTTCTCCAGATCCATAAATGCTACATACAAATCCATTTGCTTTTCTAAGTATTTCTCACATACATTCTTCATAGCAAACACCTGATCCACACATCCTCTAACACTTCTGAAACCACACTGCTCTTCCCCAATCTGATGCTCTGTACATGCCTTCACCCTCTCAATCAATACCCTCCCATATAATTTGCCAGGAATACTCAACAAACTTATACCTCTGTAATTTGAGCACTCACTCTTATCCCATTTGCCTTTGTACAATGGCACTATGCACGCATTCCGCCAATCCTCAGGCACCTCACCATGAGTCATACATACATTAAATAACCTTACCAACCAGTCAACAATACACTCACCCCCTTTTTTAATAAATTCCACTGCAATACCATCCAAACCTGCTGCCTTGCCGGCTTTCATCTTCCACAAAGCTTTTACTACCTCTTCTCTGTTTACCAACTCATTTTCCCTAACCCTCGCACTTTGCACACCACCTCGACCAAAACACCCTATATCTGCCACTCTATCATCAAACACATTCAACAAACCTTCAAAATACTCACTCCATCTCCTTCTCACATCACCTCTACTTGTTATTACCTCCCCATTTGCGCCCTTCACTGAAGTTCCCATTTGCTCCGTTGTCTTACACACTTTATTTACCTCCTTCCAGAACATCTTTTTATTCTCCCTAAAATTTAATGATACTATCTCACCCCTACTCTCATTTGCCCTTTTTTTCACCTCTTGCACCTTTCTCTTGACCTCCTGTCTCTTTCTTTTATACGTCTCCCACTCAATTTCATTTTTTCCCTGCAAAAATCGTCCAAATGCCTCTCTCTTCTCTTTTACTAATACTCTTACTTCTTCATCCCACCACTCACTACCCTTTCTAATCAACCCACCTCCCACTCTTCTCATGCCACAAGCATCTTTTGCGCAATCCATCACTGATTCCCTAAATACATCCCATTCCTCCCCCACTCCCCTTACTTCCATTGTTCTCACCTTTTTCCCTTCTGTACTCAGTCTCTCCTGGTACTTCCTCACACAAGTCTCCTTCCCAAGCTCACTTACTCTCACCACCCTCTTCACCCCAACATTCACTCTTCTTTTCTGAAAACCCATACAAATCTTCACCTTAGCCTCCACAAGATAATGATCAGACATCCCTCCAGTTGCACCTCTCAGCACATTAACATCCAAAAGTCTCTCTTTCGCGCGCCTGTCAATTAACACGTAATCCAATAACGCTCTCTGGCCATCTCTCCTACTTACATAAGTATACTTATGTATATCTCGCTTTTTAAACCAGGTATTCCCAATCATCAGTCCTTTTTCAGCACATAAATCTACAAGCTCTTCACCATTTCCATTTACAACACTGAACACCCCATGTATACCAATTATTCCCTCAACTGCCACATTACTCACCTTTGCATTCAAATCACCCAACACTATAACCCGGTCTCGTGCATCAAAACCACTAACACACTCATTCAGCTGCTCCCAAAACACTTGCCTCTCATGATCTTTCTTCTCATGCCCAGGTGCATATGCACCAATAATCACCCATCTCTCTCCATCAACTTTCAGTTTTACCCATATTAATCGAGAATTTACTTTCTTACATTCTATCACATACTTCCACAACTCCTGTTTCAGGAGTACTGCTACTCCTTCCCTTGCTCTTGTCCTCTCACTAACCCCTGACTTTACTCCCAAGACATTCCCAAACCACTCTTCCCCTTTACCCTTGAGCTTCGTTTCACTCAGAGCCAAAACATCCAGGTTCCTTTCCTCAAACATACTACCTATCTCTCCTTTTTTCACATCTTGGTTACATCCACACACATTTAGGCACCCCAATCTGAGCCTTCGAGGAGGATGAGCACTCCCCGCGTGACTCCTTCTTCTGTTTCCCATTTTAGAAAGTTAAAAAAAATACAAGGAGGGGAGGATTTCTGGCCCCCCGCTCCCATCCCCTCTAGTCGCTTTCTACGACACGCGAGGAATGCGTGGGAAGTATTCTTTCACCCCTATCCCCAGGGATAATATACATATATATATACACATACACACACACACGCACATATACACACACACACACATACATATATATACATGTGAAAAATGTAAGAAACAATTTAGAAAACTGAAACTTCTAGCTTGAAATGAAATGAAAAAATGAATGTCACATAATGGTTCAACCTCTGGCTATGGAAAGGAAATGTTTAATTTATTTACAATGCAGTATCTCAGTAATTCTTTTTGGGGAAGGGTCATGTATATCAATTCTTAAGCAAGTCAAAATCCAATGGCATGAACACTGATGTCATCCATCATCCATATAATCAATCACCTTGAGAGAATAAAGGGCATGTCCAGTCCACAATTGATGGGTCTCAGACCATATTTACACCGTTCACAATCCGTGGTCAGTAATAAATTCTCTAATCACCAAGCTCATTTACAAATGCAATATCTTATTTCTTCATCTTTTACAACTTCTACCTTCAATACCTTTTCCTGCTTCCTTGCTTTGACTGTCTATGTATACCTTCACAAAGAAACCATAGCTCACTTTACCTATTTCTTACTGTAAAGATAGGCAAAATGCAACTACTTTACCTATATGACATTCCAACCAAATGCTAAAAAACAGAAGCAAATGTCTCAAGTTTTTCCTTTAGATCTTCAAAAACTCAAGTTATGGAAATGATCGGCAATTAAATGTTTCCCAAAGATATTGCCTGTGAAAACTATTTGCGAGTGCAGGAAAGGGCATAAAGGATGAGAATATTTAAAAGTCAACACTTACCATATGCTAAAAATCAGTAACACTTCCTACTAGTAACACTCAATTACTTGTTTCCCTTTTCTGTTTCTTATGCCTTTTTGGTTGTTCTGAGATATCAAAAGCAATCTCATACTGTATGGTTATCACTGTAATTATGAGAAGCAGAGTTCACATACAGCATGTGGCAAGAAAAAGAAAATAGATCTTTTTTCTTTTCCTGTTGTTTAGGAGTCTGATTCATTACAGCAAAGTAAGTTTTATGAGGTTTCTCATGACAGGGATATCTTCTGTTTTTTCCCTCTTTCCTTCAGATAGTTATATTCAACATTATGATTCCTCCCTCTCAGGTCGAGAACTGGATCTTTTTCAGATACATTTCTTATATTCTACATATTACTAAAAAAATGAAACTGTATCTGTAGTTCATGTGCTGGTTAGCTGATAAATACCCAGTCATTCCCATATAACATTATTCTTTGAACTTTCAACTATACCAAACTACATGTCAACTGACAAGTATGGAAGCATGTTTCATTGCATGTTGTGTCACTCACTTTCAGATTCCAGAACAAGGATTCTTTATGACACCTATTTCTTTTCTGTTTTTTTCAGCTAAGACAGCACAGCAACTGAATTCATACATGACCAAAATTTCCTGCATTAGCAAGGAAGCACCAGAAAACATACAAAGAAAGGCACACCCATTCACATACACATAAATAATTTTTCTTCATACATATTCCCGATTTCCCACATTAGCGAGTTAGCGTCAAGAACAGAGGACTGAGCCTTACAGGGAAAATCTTCACTTGGCCCCCTTCTTTGTTCCTTTTTTTGAAAAAAATAAAAACTGAAGCGGAGGATTTCCAGCCCCTCGCACCCACTCATTTTAGTCACCTTCTACAACCTACAGGAAATATGTGGGAAGTATTCTTTCTCCCCAATCCCCAGGGACATGTACATATATGTCAGAGGATATATGTGTCAGAGGTCGAGGGAACGAGAAGTGGGAGACCAAATTGGAGGTGGAAAGATGGAGAGAAAAAGATTTTGAGTGATTGAGGCCTGAACATGCAGGAGGGTGAAAAGCATGCAAGGAATAGAGTGAATTGGAACAATGTGGTATACCAGGGTCAACGTGCTGTCAATGGATTGAACCAGGGCATGTGAAGTGTCTGGGGTAACCCACAGAAAGTTCTGTGGGGCCTGGATGTGGAAAGGGAGCTGTGGTTTCGGTGCATTATTACATGACAGCTAGAGACTGAGTGTGAACGAATGTGGCCTTTGTTGTCTTTTCCTAGTGCTACCTCACGCACATGAGGGGGGAGGGGGTTGTTATTTCATGTGTGGCGAGGTGGCGATGAGAATGAATAAAGGCAAACTATGGATTATGTACATGTGTATATATGTCTGTGTGTGTATATATATGTATACGTTGAGGATTGGCAGAATGCATGCATAGTGCCATTGTAAAAAGGCAAAGGGGATAAAGGTGAGTGTTCAAATTACAGAGGTATAAGTTTGTTGAGTATTTCTGGGAGATTATATGGGAGGATATTGATTGAGAGGGTGAAGGCATGGAATGTCGGTGTGCAGCAGGGGTGCATGATGTCTCCATGGTTGTTTAATTTGTTTATGGATGGGGTTGTTAGGGAGGTAAATGCGAGAGTTTTGAAGAGAGGGGCAAGTATGCAGTCCGTTGTGGATGAGAGGGCCTGGGAAGCGAGTTAGTTGTTGTCTGCTGATGATACAGAGCAGGTGGCTGATTCGGGTGAGAAACTGCAGAAGCTGATGACTGCATTTGGTAAAATGTGTGAAAGAAGAAAGCTGAGAGTAAATGTGAATAAGAGCAAGTTTATTAGGTTCAGTAGGGTTGAAGGACAAGTCAATTGGGAGATAAGTTTGAATGGAGAAAAACTGGGGGAAGTGAAGCATTTTAGATATCTGGGAGGGGATTTGGCAGTGGATGGAACAATGGAAGCAGAAGTGAGTCACAGGGTGGGGGAGGGGGCAAAGGTTCTGGGAGTGTTGAAGAATGTGTGGAAGGTGAGAACGTTATCTCAGAGAGCAAAAATGGGTATGTTTGAAGGAATAATGGTTCCAACAATGTTATATGGTTGTGAGGCATGGGCTATAGATAGGCTTATGTGGAGGAGGATGGATGTGTTGGAAAAGAAATGTTTGAAGACAATATATGTGGTTTGAGGTGGTTTGATCAAGTAAGTAATGAAAGGGTAAGATAGATGTGTGGTAATAAAAAGAGTGTGGTTGAGAGAGCAGAAGAGGGCATATTAAAATGGTTTGGTCACATGGAGGAAATGGGTGAAGAAAGATTGACAAAGAGGATATATGCATCAGAGGTAGAGGGAACAAGGAAAAGTGGGAGACAGAAACCATAGCTCCCTTTCCACATCCAGGCCCCACAAAACTTTCCATGGTTTACCCCAGACGCTTCATATGCCCTGTTTCAATCCATTGACAGTAAGCTGACCCCAGTATACCACAATGTTCCAATTCACTCTATTTCTTGCACGCCTTTCACCCTCCTGTATGTTCAGCCCTAATTGCTCAAAATCTTTTTCGCTTCATCCTTCCACCTCCAATTTGGCCTCCCACTTCTTGTTCCCTCCATCTCTGACACATATATCCTTTGTCAACCTTTCCTCAATCATTCTCTCCATGTGACAAAACAATTTCAATACACCCTCCTCTGCTCTCTTAACCACAATCTTTTTATTACCATACATCTCTCTTTACCCCTTCATTACTTACTCGATCAAACCACCTCACACCACATATTGTCCTCAACCATCTCATTTCCAACACATCCACCCTCCTTCGCACAACCCTATCTCTAGCCCATGCCTCACAACCATATAACATTGTTGGAACCACTATTCCTTCATACATACCCAGTTTGGCCTCTCACTTCTCGTTCCCTCCATCTCTGACACATATATCCTTTGTCAACCTTTCCTCAATCATTCTCTCCATGTGACCAAACAATTTCAATACACCCTCCTCTGCTCTCTTAACCACAATCTTTTTATTACTATACATCTCTCTTTACCCCTTCATTACTTACTCGATCAAACCACCTCACACCACATATTGTCCTCAACCATCTCATTTCCAACACATCCACCCTCCTTCGAATACCCCTATCTCTAGCCCATGCCTCACAACCATATAACATTGTTGGAACCACTATTCCTTCATACATACCCAGTTTTGCTCTACGAGATAACGTTCTCACCTTCCACACATTCTTCAACGCTCCCAGAACCTTTGGCCTCTCCCCCATCCTATGACTCACTTCCGCTTCCATGGTTCCATCCGCTAAATCCACTCCTAGATATCTAAAGCACTTCACTTCCTCCAATTTTTCTCCATTCAAACTTACCTCCCAACTGACTTGTCCCTCAACCCTACTGAACCTATTAACCTTGCTCTTATTCACATTTACTCTCAGCTTTCTTCTTTCAAACACTTTACCAAACTCAGTCACCAACTTCTGGTGTTTCCCACCCGAATCAGCCAACAGCGGTGTATCATCAGCGAACAACAGCCGACTCACTTCCCAAGCCCTCTCATCCATAACAGACTGCATACTTGCCCCTTTCTCCACAACTCTTGTATTCACCTCCCTAACAACCCCATCCATAAACATTTTAAACAACCATGGAGACATCACACACCCCTGTTGCAAACCGACATTCACTGGGAACCAATCACTTTCCTCTCTTCCTACTCGTATACATGCCTTACATCCTCAATAAAAACTTTTCACTGCTTCTAGCAACTTACCTCCCACACCAATATACTCTTAATACCTCTCCACAGAGCATCTCTATCAAATCTATCATATGCCTTCTCCAGATCCATAAATGCTACATACAAATCCATCTGCTTTTCTAAGTATTTCTCACATACATTCTTCAAAGCAAACACCTGATCCAAACATCCTCTAAACACTTCTGAAACCACACTGCTCCTCCTTAATCTGATGCTCAGTACATGCCTTAACCCCATCGGTCAATACCCTCCCATATAATTTCCCAGGAATAAACAAACTTATACCTCTGTAATTTGAACACTCACCTTTATCCCCTTTGCCTCTGTACAATGGCACTATACATGCATTCCACCAATCCTCAGGCACTTCAACATGAACCATACATAAACTGAACATCCTCATCAACTAGTCAACAACACAGTCACCCTTTTTTTTATAAATTCCACTGCAATACCATCCAAACCCGCCGCCTTGTCGGCTTTCATCTTCCGCAAAGCTTTCACTACCTCTTCTCTGTTTACCAAATCATTCTCCCTGACCCTCTCACTTCACACACCACCTCGACCAAAACACCCTATATCAGCTACTCTATCATCACACATATTCAAAAATCCTTAATACTACTCACTCCATCTCCCTCTCATTTCACTACTACTTGTTATTACCTCCCCATTTGCCCCTTCACCAATGATCCCCATTTGTTTTCTTGTCATACGCACTTTACTTACCTCCTTCCAAAACATCTTTTTATTATCCCTAAAACTTAATCATACTCTCTCACCCTAACTCACACTTGCCCTCTTTTTCACCTCTTGCACCTTTCTACTGACCTCTTGCCTCTTTCTTTTATAAATCTCCCTGTCATTTGCACCATTTCCCTGCAACAATCGTCCAAATGCCTCTCTCTTCTCTTTCACTAACAACCATACTTCATCCCATCACTCACTACCCTTTCTAATCTGCCCACCTCCCAACTTTCTCATGCCACAGGTATCTTTTGTGCAAGCCATCACTGCTTCCCTAAATACATAACATTTCTCTCCCACTCTCCTTATGTCAATTGCTCTCAACCTTTTCCATTCAGCAATCAATCTATCCTGGTACTTCCTCAAACAAGTCTCCTTTTCAAGCTCATTTACTCTCACCACTCTCTTCACCCCAACAAAAGACAACAAAGGCCACATTCGATCACACTCAGTCTCTAGCTGTCATGTATAACGCACCGAAACCACAGCTCCCTCTCCACATCCAGGCCCCACAAAACTTTCCATGGTTTACCCCAGACGCTTCACATGCCCTGGTTCAATTCACTGACAGCACGTCAACCCCAGTATACCACATCGTTCCAATTCACTCTATTCCTTGCACACCTTTCATCCTCCTGCATGTTCAGGCCCCAATCGCTCAAAACCTTTTTCACTCCATCTTTTCACCTCCAATTTGGTCCCCCACTTCTCCTTGTTCCCTCCACTTCTGACACATATATCCTCTTTGTCAATCTTTCCTCACTCATTCACTCCATGTGACCAAACAATTTCAAAACACCCTCTCCTGCTCTCTCAAACACACTCTTCTTATTACCACATATCCCTCTTGCCCTTTCATTACTTACTCGATCAAACCACCTCACACCACATATTGTCCTCAAACATCTCATTTCCAACACATCCACCCTCCTCCACACAACTTTATCTATAGCCCACGCCTCGCAACCATATAACATTGTTGGAACCACTATTCCTTCAAACACACCCATTTTTGCTTTCCAAGATAACATTCTCGACTTCCATACATTTTTCAATGCTCCAAGAACTTTTGCCCCTTCCCCCACCCTATGATTCACTTTCGCTTCCATGATTCCATCCACTCCCAAATCCATTCCCAGATATCTAAAACACTTCACTTCCTCCAGTTTTTCTCCATTTAAACTTACCTCCCAATTGACTTGTCCCTCAAACCTACTGTACCTAATAACCTTGCTCTTATTCACATTTACTCTCAGATTTCTTCTTTCAAACACCTTACCAAACTCAGTCACCAGCTTCTGCAGTTTCTCACATGAATCAGCCACCAGCGCTGTATCATCAGCGAACAACAACTGACTCACTTCCCAAGCCCTCTCATCCACAACAGACTGCATACTAGCCCCCTTTTCCAAAACTCTTGCATTCATCTCCCTAACAGCCCCATCCATAAACAAATTAAACAACCATGGAGACATCACGCAACCCTGCCGCAAACCTACATTCACTGAGAACCAATCACGTTCCTCTCTTCCTACTCGCACACATGTCTTACATCCTCGATAAAAACTTTTCACTACTTCTAACAACTTGCCTCCCACACCATATATTCTTAATACCTTCCACAGAGCATCTCTATCAACTCTATCATATGCCTTCTCCAGATCCATGAATGCTACATACAAATCCATTTGCTTTTCTAAGTATTTCTCACATACATTTTTCAAAGCAAACACCTGATCCACACATCCTCTAACACTTCTGAAACCACACTGCTCTTCCCCAATTTGATGCTCTGTACATGCCTTCATCTCAATCAATACCCTCCCATATAATTTCCCAGGAATACTC
The DNA here is from genome assembly GCF_036320965.1 of Panulirus ornatus. Taxonomy (NCBI): domain Eukaryota; kingdom Metazoa; phylum Arthropoda; class Malacostraca; order Decapoda; family Palinuridae; genus Panulirus; species Panulirus ornatus. The sequence goes on from NC_092232.1 coordinate 29,448,903, forward strand.
AACAAACTTATACCTCTGTAATTTAAGCATTCACTTTAATCCCCCTTGCCTTTGTACTATGGCACTATGCATGCATTCTGCCAATCCTCAGGCACCTCACCATGAGTTATACATACATTAAATAACCTTACCAACCAGTCAACAATACAGTCACCCCTTTTTTAATAAATTCCACTGCAATACCACCCAAACCCCATGCCTTGCCACCTTTCATCTTCCACAAAGCTTTTACTACCTCTTCTCTGTTTACCATACCATTCTCCCTAACCTTGTCACTTTGCACACCACCTCGATCAAAACACCCTATATCTGCCACTCTATCATCAAATACATTCAACAAACCTTCAAAATATTCACTCCAACTCCTTCTCACATCACCACTGCTTGTTATCACCTCCCCATTAGCCCCCTTCCCTGATGTTCCCATTTGTTCTCTTGTCTTACGCACTTTATTTACCTCCTTCCAAAAAATCTTTTTATTCTCCCTAAAATCTAATGATACTCTCTCACCCCAGCTCTCATTTGCCCTCTTTTTTCACCTATTGCACCCTTCTCTTGACCTCCTGCCACTTTCTTTTATACATCTCCCAGTCATTTGCATTATTTCCCAGCAAAACTTGCCCAAATGCCTCTCTCTTCTCTTTCACTAATAATCTTACTTCTTCATCCCACCACTCACTACCCTTTCTATTCTGCCCACCTCCCACACTTTTCATGCCACAGGCATCTTTTGCACAAGCCATCACTGCTTCCTTAAATACATCCCATTCCTCCCCCACTCCCCTTATGTCCTTTGTTCTCACCTTTTTCCATTCTATACTCAGTCTCTCCTGGTGCTTCCTTACACATGTCTCCTTTCCAAGCTCACTTACTCTCACCACTCTCTTCACCCCAACATTCTCTCTTCTTTTCTGAAAACCTCTACAAATCTTCACTTTCGCCTCCACAAGATAATGATCAGACATCCCTCCAGTTGCACCTCTCAGCACATTAACAACCAAAAGTCTCTCTTTCACCCGCCTATCAATTAACACATAATCCAATAACGCTCTCTGGCCATCTCTCCTACTTACATACGTATACTTATGTATATCCTCTTTTTAAACCAGGTATTCCCAATCACCAGTTCTTTTTCAGCACATAAATCTACAAGCTCTTCACCATTTCCATTTACAACACTGAACACCTCATGTACACCAATTATACCCTCAACTACCACATTACTCACCTTTGCATTCAAATCACCCATCACTATAACCCAGTCTCATGGATCAAAACTACTACTAGCACACTCAGCTGCTCCCAAAAAACTTGCCTCTCATGATCTTTCTTCTCATGACCAGGTGCATATGCACCAATAATCACCCATCTCTCTCCATCCACTTTCAGTTTTACCCATATCAATCTAGAGTTTACTTTCTTTCACACTATCACATACTCCCACCACTCCTGTTTCAGGAGTAGTGCTACTCCTTCCCTTGCTCTTGTCCTCTCACTAACCCCTGACTTTACTCCCAAGACATTCCCAAACCACTCTTCCCCTTTACCCTTGAGCTTTGTTTCACTCAAAGCCAAAACATCCAGGTTCCTTTCCTCAAACATAATACCTATCTCTCCTTTTTTTCTCATCTTGGTTACATACACACATATTTAGACAACCCAATCTAAGCCCAATCTTTTATACTATGTGCCCTTTCACGCATTAGCGAGGTAGCGTCAAGAACAGAGGAGTGAGCCTTTGAGGGAATTTCCTCACTTTACCCCCTTCTCTGTTCCTCTTTTGGAAAATTAAAAAAAAAACGAGAGGGAAGGATTTCCAGCCCCCCCCGCTCCCTCCCCTTTTAGTCGCCTTCTACGACACACAGGGAAAATGTGGGAAGTATTCTTTCTCCCCTATCCTCAGGGATAATCTATATATGTGGTTTGCAGCAGAGGTGCGTGATGTCTCCATGGTTGTTTAATCTGTTTATGGATGGGGTTGCTAGGGAGATGAATGCAAGACTTTTGGAGAGAGGGGCAAGTATGCAGTCTGTTGGGGATGAGAGAGCTTGGGAAGTGAGTCAGTTGTTCGCTGATGATACAGCACTGGTGGCTGATTCGGGTGAGAATCTGCAAAAGCTGGTGAATGAGTTTGGTAAAGTGTGTGAATGAAAAAAGCTGAGAGTAAATGTGAATAAGAGCAAGGTTATTAGGTACAGTAGAGTTGAGGGACAAGTCAATTGGGAGGTGAGTTTGAATGGAGAAAAACTGGAGGAAGTGAAGTGTTTTAGATATCTGGGAGTGGATTTGGCAGTGGATGGAACCATGGAAGCAGAAGTGAATCATAGGGTGGGGGAGGGGAGCGAAAGTTCTGGGAGTGTTGAAAAATGTGTGGAAGTCGAGAACGTATTCTTGGAAAGCAAAAATGGGTATGTTTGAAGGAATAGTGGTTCCAACAATGATTTATGGTTGCGAGGTGTGGGCTACAGATAGAGTTGTACGGAGGAGGGAGGACGTGCTGGAAATGGGATGTTTGAGGACAATATGTGGTGTGAGGTGGTTTGATCGAGTAAGTAATGCAAGGGTAAGAGAGATGTGTGGTCATAAAAAGAGTGTGGTTGAGAGAGCAGAAGAGGGTGTTTTGAAATGGTTTGGTCACATGGAGATAATAAGTGGGGTAAGATTGACAAAGAGGATATATGTGTCAGAGGTGGAGGGAATGAGGAGAAGTGGGAGACCCAATTGGAGGTGGAAAGATGGAGAGAAAAAGATTTTGAGTGATCAGGTCCTGAACATGCAGGAGAGTGAAAGGTGTGCAAGGAATAGAGTGAATTGGAACAATGTGGTATACTGGGGTCGACGTGCTGTCAATGGATTGAACCAGGGCATGTGAAGCGTCTGGGGTAAACCATGGAAAGTTTTGTGGGTACTGGATGTGGTAAGGGAGCTGTGGTTTCAGTGCATTATACATGACAGCTAGAGAATGAGTGTGAACGAATGTGGCCTTTGTTGTCTTTTCCTAGCGCTACCTCGCGCACATGCGGGGGGAAGGGGGTTGTCATTTCATTTGTGGTGAGATGGCGACAGGAATGAATACAGGCAGACTATGAATTATGTACATGTGTATATATGTATGTCTGTCTTTGTATATATATATGCATACGTTGAGATGTATAGGTATGTATATGTACGTGTGTGGACGTGTATGTATATTCATGTGTATGTGGGTGGGTTGGGCCATTTTTTCATCTGTTTCTTTGCACTACCTCATTAACGCGGGAGACAGCAACAAAGTATAATAAATAAATAAATAAATAAATATACTTAGAAAAGCAAATGGATTTGTATGTAGCATTTATGGATCTGGAGAAGGCATATGATAGAGTTGATAGAGATGCTCTGTGGAAGGTATTAAGAATATATGGTGTGGGAGGCAAGTTGTTAGAAGCAGTGAAAAGTTTTTATCGAGGTTGTAAGGCATGTGTACGTGTAGGAAGAGAGGAAAGTGATTGGTTCTCAGTGAATGTAGGTTTGCGGCAAGGGTGTGTGATGTCTCCATGGTTGTTTAATTTGTTTATGGATGGGGTTGTTAGGGAGGTGAATGCAAGAGTTTTGGAAAGAGGGGCAAGTATGAAGTCTGTTGGGGATGAGAGAGCTTGGGAAGTGAGTCAGTTGTTGTTTGCTGATGATACAGCGCTGGTGGCTGATTCATGTGAGAAACTGCAGAAGCTGGTGACTGAGTTTGGTAAAGTGTGTGAAAGAAGAAAGTTAAGAGTAAATGTGAATAAGAGCAAGGTTATTAGGTACAGTAGGGTTGAGGGACAAGTCAATTGGGAGGTAAGTTTGAATGGAGAAAAACTGGAGGAAGTAAAGTGTTTTAGATATCTTTTATTGGATCTGGCAGCGGATGGAACCATGGAAGCGGAAGTGGATCATAGGGTGGGGGAAGGGGGCGAAAATCCTGGGAGCCTTGAAGAATGTGTGGAAGTCAAGAACATTATCTCGGAAAGCAAAAATGGGTATGTTTGAAGGAATAGTGGTTCCAACAATTTTGTATGGTTGCGAGGCGTGGGCTATGGATAGAGTTGTGCGCAGGAGGGTGGATGTGCTGGAAATGAGATGTTTGAGGACAATGTGTGGTGTGAGGTGGTTTGATCGAGAAAGGAGGGCAAGGAATAGAGTGAATTGGATCGATGTGGTATACCGGGGTTGACGTGCTGTCAGTGGATTGAATCAGGGCATGTGAAGTGTCTGGGGTAAACCAAGGAAAGCTGTGTAGGTATGTATATTTGCGTGTGTGGACATGTATGTATATACATGTGTATGGGGGTGGGTTGGGCCATTTCTTTCGTCTGTTTCCTTGCGCTACCACACAAACGCGGGAGACAGCGACAAAGCAAAAAAAAAATAAATAAATAAATACACACACACACACACACACACACACAAACACACACACACATACACATACATATTCATATTTGCTTGCCTTCATCGATTCCTGGTGCTACCCCACCCCACAAGAAACAACATCGCTACCCCCCAATTCAGCGAAGTAGCGCCAAGAAAACAGACAAAAAGGTCACATTCGTTCACACTAAGTCTCTAGCTATCTGGTGTAATGCACCAAAACCACAGCTCCCTATCCACACCCAGGCCCCACAGACTTTTTTATGATTTACCCCAAACGTTTCACATGCCCTGGTTCAGTCCACTGACAGCAAGTCAATCTCGGTATACCACATCAATCCAATTCACTCTGTTCCTTGCATGCCTCTCACCCTCCAGCATGTTTAGGCCCTGATCACTCAAAATCCTTTTCATTCCATCCTTCCATCTCAAATCTGGTCTCCCACTTCTCCTTCTTCCCTTCACCTCTGACACATATCTCCTCTTTGTCAACCTTTCCTCGCTCATTCTCTCCGTATGTCCAAACCATTTCAACACACCCTCTTCTGCTCTCTCAACCACACTCTTTAAATTCTCTGGCCAGTGGCACCAACCCAACTGATACATCAACATGTTTACAATTTTTTTTCATATTCTATTCCACTGACCCATGGGTGGTTGATACTTTTTTTGATGACTGTGAATCTAGTCCCCAATATCTGGTGCTTCATTATTCAATGATTATTCAATATGAATATACTACATAAAATTGGCATGGAAAATCTAAAAAATGTTGGTATGACCTCCTTAAACACCCTACAACTATGAGTGGAAAGTGCCTAAGTGAGTTTTGTGCTTGAGCAAAGAACAAGAGCAAGGGGAGCGTCAGCATGGAGGTAAACTTACATTTTCTACAGGGTTATGAAGCTAGTCAGTGTGATGTAGCCTGCCTGCTACATCACTGAGATCAATTAGTGAGCATGAAGATACAATGAGGCAGTGTACTTCTAGCATGACACCTTTAGGTGCCACCAAGATCCCTCACACCAGAGGTGAAGTTTTGGAAAATTTCCATTCCTCACCCACTCCCCTAATTTTGTTGACTCTCACCTTATGAAATTCTTCCTGCAATCTCTCTCAGTATTTCTGTACTCAAGCCTGTTTTTCAAGCATACTCACTTTCAGCACCCTCTCTTTAACTAAGTAATTCTCTCTTTTTCTAAAGCCAAAACAAACTTTCACAAAAACCTCCATCAACAAGTGATCAACCGTCCCTACCAGCTGCTCCTCTCAGCACAATCGCATTCAACAGTCACTCCTTTGCATATCCATCATTTATTGTAGCACATCGTCAAATAATACCCATTCATCTCTTATCCCACTTGCCCAAGGTATTCTCAATTTTCAATTCTTTTGCAGCACACATGTCAACAACCTGTTCAACATTTTCATGTACAATGGGTACTAGGAAGGCTGATTACTTCCAGATGGAACCCCATTTCAAAAAGTTCTGGCTCTGGTTGGAACCAGAAATTCTTCAAGATTATGGATGCTTAAAGCTTTCTTGATGAGATACATGGCTAAATAGTGGTTCATTGAGTGTTCTTTCAGCAGGCAATCTAAAATTTTTCTAAAATCAACCAAACCTAAGCTAAATTCGATGTTTGATAGAGTCAACCACACATGGTAAGGCTCGGCAATTGTCCAATCTTTCACACATGTATGTGTTGCCTGTTTTTGTCACACCATGTGTTGCCACTTTCCACACTGATTTGGCTTATCAAGAATGAGCAGGAAACATACTCATTATGATTAACTTTCAAGCCTTAACTGAAACAGTTCACAAAGTGCATCTTCCTCAATGGAGTAAGTTTAAGCTACAAGAGGCTATGCTAAGTTAGTTCTGGCTGATTCCAGACAAATTTTGACATAATAAACTTAAAGATCACACCAGTAGACCTCATAATCAACCTTTCACAAATATCAATTTCTGTTTGATGATAATTTACATCGCCTCAACATTGAAAAATACCATCTTTACATTTTTACTCAAATATTTCTGTAGCTCAACAGATATTCTAGTAGTTAAACAGTATCATCTAAATACACACAGACAGACATACACACACAGTAGAAAATGCTAGTATCATTCCACTATGGTATTTTCAATAATTAAGGATGATCATAAGTACAGAGAACTTTGAATTTAACTCAACAATCTTTTAAAGTCCTAGCTGCTCAAAACAACATGCCTCTTCACTTTGGGACATTCACTGCATCATCTTAACTTCAATCCACTCCAAAAGTGGATCATTAGCCTACGGCCATGCTTTTTTAATATGACTTAATCCTACACAGCTGAGAAACCCAACCTTTATCCTAAATGCTGGCAAATGGAAGGGATGCCCATTTCCTTGAAGTATACTTACAACCAACCCTTAGGGGATAGGTCCCACAGGCTCTATCCCACTCACTCCCCAAGGTGTCTCCACATGAAAGTCCATTCTCAGCAGATATGCTAAAAGATGAACAATCTCAAACTTATGTCTTCCTATGGAAAACATAATGACTTAGAAATTTTCTAAGAGAGATAATCATGAGTTTGTGCCATCTAAATTAGATGGCATAAAGTTATAAAACTATAAGGTTGGTCACACACTTACACCCACTTCTTTCAAGAAGGCCCAGTGCCAAGATACCAATTGTATAGCCTACATACATAGATTTTTTCAGTTTTCACAGTAACAACTAAACCATCAAGGAACAGTGTCAACAAACAAAACAAAAATCTTACCCTTGAATCCATGGATATTAAATGGAATGGATGAATTCACAATGTCTCATTACATTCAGCCATGTATAATACTGATCACTTCAGATCACTTCAAATGACTACCTTAATAACACGGACTAAACTTTTGAAACTTTGCCAGAAAAATAAAAGACCAAAATGTTCTTACAACAATAATATCCAAAGGATTCAGAATCAGTTCTTATTACTGTTTGCAGAGTTTCTGACAGTAACCAAGCTAACCTCTAATGTGTTAGAAGCTTTGAATGTATCAGTAATATCAAATACATTCCTTATTTCAAAACTAAAATTGTCATGCAGTCACAGAATAGAACATCGCAACAACCACCTCCAATCCTGCATATGAATTCAAATTTTCACATAAAATTAAAGACTTCTAAACAATACATTTCTATCTACAATTGCATTCTGATAATCAATTAAGCTACACAGAATCAACATCATTCCTAGTAGTTAATCTTTGTCTCACCTCCTCCTGCTGCTTCATTAGGGAGAGGCAATGGGTGAGGCTGGTAGTCATATTGCGGGCAGTTCCTGCTAGCACAGAGAATCTCTAAAAAGAAAAAAAGAAAATCAGTATAGCATTTCTTAAATGACTAGCAATCTTAGTGACATAATATGAAATAAACTGCCTAAAATACAGTTAAACTGTTATTGCGGCCTTCAATAAATATTGCATGATTCTGAATGTTCTATATACTGTATAGTTTGCTTGTATGGAAAACTCTCACACTCATTATCAATACAGATCTCCTATAAGATATATAAATGAACAAAACAATTCATATGAAGCAGTAATCACATAATCATGGACTAGATACAGTTTGACGTGAACAGCCTCACTCCATTCACTATAATCAAGCGCCATTTTTGCACTTTGTTTCATTAGAAAAACCCTCCTACATATGCACTTCCTCATCTTGTCCTTCTACAGGATCTGCAGTCATCCTTCATATCTACTCCCAAAACCCATTCAAGAAGTCTTTCATTACATTCATGCCACTAAAGAAAGTATGCAATTTTTTACTATATTTACCTATCCCTCCAGAATACTATACATTTCTTAGCTTTCCTTATTACTTGACCATTCCAATTTCTACCTACTTCATATCACTGCAGATGCATCTATATCACAGGTATTTTTACCATATTTCTACCATTCTACTGTTACAGATGATACCCTTTAATACATACAGCAATCTATGTTTCACACGGTCACCAACTTACTGTAATTTTCAAAAATGATTACAATAACAAAAACAATAAAAACAATTTTCCTGGCTTTACCTCTCTTCAACCCTCCTTTCTGTATGCTGCAAGGTTGCTTTGGCCACTGTTCTTGTGAACTGTTTGCATGCATCCCTACCCTTAAGGTTTGGACCCATGGCTTACATTTGGCTGCCGCTTCCCACAACTTCTATAAGGAGACCAGTAACTCAGGGAATAGCTATTAAGATATCTCCTTCTTTCCTAGAATAGTTAAGCTCTGGAATTTTCTTCCTTCTTTGGCCCTTGCCTTTTCATATAATCATTCCTCCTTTAAAAGTCAGGTCTACAAACACTGGCAGAGCCCTGACTAACTCCTTGTTTCTTTCTTTCCAGAATTTTTCTTTCACACGAGCTGGTCTTGATTTGGGTATACAGTATTTGTTTGTGCCATGTCAGTTACAAAAAAGGATGCAATCAAATGAATTAGATTTCAATTTGGCAAATGATGGGATATCAAATGTAACATAAGCTTGAATTGTGAAAGACAGGAAACTGTGGATGGGGTTAGGTGTCTGGAAGTACATTTCAGTAAGGATGGAAAGACAAGAACAGCAGCAGAAAACAGAGTAAGCATGAAAAACAATCTAACGAGCATTGAAAGCTTTGGTAAATAAACATGTTCAAGTGCAATGTGCAGAAATGCTAGTCCACACTCTGATCTACAGATATGAAACTCAAGTATATATTCTGTTGTTCATAGTCGGCATAAAAAAATCTAAGCAACAGAGACATATAACTTATACAGAACTAGTGGAATATGGATGACTGATAAAGGATGTAAGGAGGATAAGGAGCATACATATAATGAGAAGAAATCCTGAGAAAGCCATTAAGATAAAAGTCTTTTAGGATGGCACAATCATGAAGAATATACCTGGCAAATGACAGGTCAGTCACAAATAAAGAGAGCAGTACAGGCTCATACCTACTCATGACCTATGCAACTTATGACCATCCATACACACGATTGGAAAAAAAAAGACGAATCAAAAAATTAAAATCATGAAGCACGAAGTGAAGAATCTTAAATAAAAGGTAAATAGAAACAAAATCATAAAGCTGATTAACAAAAAACGAGATGATCATGATAGAAACTGAGTTGGACAAAAGAATGCTGTACAGGTAGACAATTTCTACGTGCCAAGCTGACATGCTTCTGACTTACATCCATTTCGAGATCCGACCAGTGAGTCAGAACGTAACTCGGTCGAGTGTCAGGGAGGGGAAGTACAGTTACAGGCACAGGGAAGAGTACTGAGAATACCTACAGATGATGCCTGAGGGCAAGCACTTATCACATCACACATAGTATTGCTTGTTTTATAATATAGTACTAGTGTTTTCTCCTCCCACCCACAAGGTATAGTTGTCTGTCTTAGGGTGATCCAGCAATCCCTTTAGCAGTCCATTCAGTTTTTGCATAAAGGTTTCTGTGTTAACTCCACATACATTTTTTATTTCACTGGGTAAAACACTAAACAGCTACCCCAATTTCCTAACAAGGAACTGATTTATTTTTGTTGTCTTCTATATTTCCAGGCATATTTGTAGATTTAATCACTCTCTTTCCATAAATGAGGATTTTAATTAAAAATGATCTTTTGTTTTTCTATTTGCTAACATGCATCAATTATTTCTCTCTATCTCTCACTTCTTTATCTAATGCTAATGTTGTACAGTGGCAGTCACTGCAGGCCCTCAAGGAAGTTTACAAGTAACATTCCTTTGATTCTACTCGTAAAGCTTACTTCTTTATCTAATGCTAATGTTGTACAGTAGCAGTCACTGCAGTCCCTCAAGGAAGTTTACAAGTAGCATTCCTTTGATTCTACTCGTAAAGCGTTTCTGGACACTCTCCAAATCGTCTATTCTGCTTTGTTTGTCTACCAACCACACAATGTAATAATAATCTATTTTGATTGTTAAATGAATATGAGTATTTTCACCATCAGTTTTCTGTTTCAGTGAATTTTCTCAGTACCATATCATTCATCATTTGGCTCAATAGAATTATCTCTTCAGGTCCATGATAAAGTCAAGTGTCTCTTTTACGATGATCCCAAGGCCTGAAATTTGCTTTACTCTCTCTCTTTTCCTGTTAAACATTTGTAAGGCATCTGTGTTGTACTCATTATCATGGCATCTTAGCAACGTCTCTTCCTTGTATATCAACTGACTGTTCTATGTCGTCTATCTCATTACTGTATCTCCCCTTTAGATGTAATCATTTTCCTAGTGGTTATATGTATATACTACATCATGCAAACAACTGTGACCTCTTGCAATTCTTGCAATATAAATATGCTTATAACCATAACAAAATAAAACACAATAAGTTCTCACATGCACTTTCATGTAATGATCACATCATCAAGGGAGATACAAAAATGAGACAGACGATGTAGAACAATCAACTGATATACAAGGAAGTGTCATAGATAAGACAACACTGGTAAACAAGTGTTACCGGATGGTGGTGTTTGGGATGGTGGTGTTTGGGTCAGGCATCATGCCTGTCATAAAATTTCATTATCATGTGGACAAGAAAGGGAACTGTTTACAAAGTTTGCCTACGACAAAGCTATCCAGTTTGTACATACCTTCACTAATATTAATGTTACATTTCTTTGTGCAAATGACTGGAAGATGCATAAAAGAAAGAGGCAAGAGGTCAAGAGAAAGGTGCAAGAGGTGAAAGAGAGGGCAAATGAGAGTTGGGGTGAGAGAGTATCATTAATTTTAGGGAAAATAAAAAGGAATAGTGGTTCCAACAATGTTGTATGGTTGCGAGGCGTGGGCTATGGATAGAGTTGTGCGCAGAAGGATGGATGTGCTGGAAATGAGATGTTTGAGGACAGTGTGTGGTGTGAGGTGGTTTGATCGAGTAAGTAACGTAAGGGTAAGAGAGATGTGTGGAAATAAAAAGAGCGTGGTTGAGAGAGCAGAAGAGGGTGTTTTGAAATGGTTTGGGCACATGGAGAGAACGAGTGAGGAAAGATTGACCAAGAGGATATATGTGTCGGAGGTGGAGGGAACGAGGAGAAGTGGGAGACCAAATTGGAGGTGGAAAGATGGAGTGAAAAAGATTTTGTGTGATCGGGGCCTGAACATGCAGGAGGGTGAAAGGAGGGCAAGGAATAGAGTGAATTGGATCGATGTGGTATACCGGGGTTGACGTGCTGTCAGTGGATTGAATCAGGGCATGTGAAGCGTCTGGGGTAAACCATGGAAAGCTGTGTAGGTATGTATATTTGCGTGTGTGGACGTATGTATATACATGTGTATGGGAATGGGTTGGGCCATTTCTTTCGTCTGTTTCCTTGCGCTACCTCGCAAACGCGGGAGACAGCGGAAAAAAAAAAAAAAAAAAAAAGATATTTTGGAAGGAGGAAAATAAAGTGCGTAAGACAAGAGAACAAATGAGAACATTGGTGAACGGGGCAAATGGGGAGGTAATAACAAGTAGTGGTGATGTGAGGAGATGAAACGAGTATTTTGAAGGTTTGGTGAATGTGTTAGACGATAAGAGTGGCAGATATAGGGTGTTTTGGTCGAGGTGGTGTGCGAAGTGAGAGAGTCAGGGATAATGGTTTGGTAAACAGAGAAGAGGTGGTGAAAGCTTTGCGGAAGATGAAAGCCGGCAAGGCGGAGGGTATTTCGATGGTATTGCAGTGGAATAAATTTATTAATAAAGGGGGTGACTGTGCTGCTGACTGGTTGGTGAGGATATTCAAATGTATGTATGGCTCATGTAGAAGTGCCTGAGGATTGGCGGAATGCATGCATAGTGCCACTGTACAAAGGCAAAGGGATAAAGGCGAGTGTTCAAATTACTGAGGTATAAGTTTGTTGAGTATTTCTGGGAAATTATATGGGAGGGTATTGATTGAGAGGGTGAAGGCATGTACAGAGCATCAGACTGGGGAAGAGTAGTGTGGTTTCAGAAGTGGTAGAGGATGTGTGGATCAGGTGTTTGCTTAGAAGAATGTGTGTGAGAAATACTTAGAAAAGCAAATGGATTTGTATGTAGCATTTACAGATCTGGAGAAGGCGTATGATAGAGTTGATAGAGATGCTCTTTGGAAGGTACTAAGAGTATGTGGTGTGGGAGGTAAGTTGCTGGAAGCAGTGAAAAGTTTTATCAAGGATGTAAGACATGTGCATGAGTAGGAAGAGAGGAAAGTGATTGGTTCTCAGTGAATGTCGGTTTGCGGCAGGGGTGCCTGATGTCTCCATGGCTGTTTAATTTGTTTATGGATGGGGCTGTTAGGGAGGTGAATGCAAGAGTTTTGGAGAGAGGGTTAAGCATGCAGTCTGTTGTGGATGAGAGGGCTTGGGAAGTGAGTCAGTTGTTGTTTGCTGATGATACACCGCTGGCGGCTGATTTAAGTGAGAAACTGCAGAAGCAGGTGAATGAGTTTGCTAAAGTGTGTGAAAGAAGAAAGCTGAGAGTAAATGTAAATAAGAGCAAGATTATTAGGTACAGTAGGGTTGAGAGACAAGTTAATTGGGAGGTAAGTTTGAATGGAGAAAAACTGGAGGAAAAGAAGTGTTTTAGATATCTGGGAGTGGACTTGGCATTAGATGGAACCATGGAAGTGGAAGTGAGTCCAGGGTGGGGGAGGAGGCGAAGGTTCTGGGAGCGTTGAAAAATGTGGGGAAAGCGAGAACATTATCTCGGAAAGCAAAAATGGGTATGTTTGAAGGAATAGTGGTTCCAACAATGTTATATGGTTGTGAGGCATGGGCTATAGGTAGGGTTGTGTGGAGGAGGGTGGATGTGTTGGACATGAGATGTTTGAAGACAATATGTGGTGTGAGGTGGTTTGATCGAGTAAGTAATGGAGGGGTAAGAGAGATGTGTGGTAATAAAAAGAGTGTGGTTGAGAGAGCAGAAGAGGGTGTATTGAAATGGTTTGGTCACATGGAGAAAATGAGTGAGGAAAGATTGACAAAGAGGATATATGTGTCAGAGGTGGAGGGAACAAGGAGAAGTGGGAGACCAAATTGGAGGTGGAAGAATGGAGTGAAAAAGATTTTTAGTGATCGGGGCCTGAACATGCAGGAGGGTGAAAGGTGTACAAGGAATAGAGTGAATTGGAACATTGTGGTATACTGGGGTTGACGTGCTGGCAATGGATTGAACCAAGGCATGTGAAGCATCTGGGGTGAACGATGGAAAGTTTTGTTGGGCCTGGACGTGGAAAGGGAGCGGTAGTTTTGGTGCATTAAACACGACAGCTAGAGAATGAGTGTGAACGAAAGTAGCCTTTGTTGTCTTTTCCGAGAGCTACCTTTCGCGCATGTGGGGGGAAGGGGGTGTCATTTCATGTGTGGTGGGGTGGCGATGGGAATGAATAAAGGCAGGAATTATGAACATGTGTACATGGGCACGTTGGGCCATTCTTTCATCTGTTTCCTTGTGCTACCTTGCTAGCATGGGAGACAGCGACAAAGTATAATAAATAAATAAGTAAATAAATATTCTTTGTGTATCTAATAATAGAATATTCAATGATATTTCTCATGGTAAAGGAGTCACACTTAATAACTGAACTAGCATCACTCCAGTAAATTTAATGGTCATAATTTTCAAAATGATTAAACAAAGCACTTGATTCTTGTCTTGCTTTTATACTATATCTGACCATAATTTTCAAAATGATTAAACAAAGCACTTGATTCTTGTCTTGCTTTTATACTATATCTATGATTAAACAAAGCACTTGATTCTTGTCTTGCTTTTATACTATATCTATGTTGCTTAAGTCTAACATAAAATCTTTACCAGTCTGCCAAACATAAAACATATCAGAACTCCTACAGGGGATTCTGCAAATGCAGCAAACAGAATTTTCTGGCAAGAATTTCATTAAGATATTCTTTATAGTATTGTTGTTGCTAAAGGCTACATTTATATGGAAGGACTTAAGCAGCCTGGGAAGTAATATAAAATTATCACTAAAAGGGAGACCTAAAAGATTCTTGGTATCAAGGAGAGGTTTGGGTTTAACTACAGTTATGATTTCTTTGCCAACTTAAAGAGATTTATCAATGAAATATCTAGGATACTTTTAACTTGGATCCATTAAATAAATCTTCTCAAACTAATCATCAACATATTCCAGACTGCATTCAAGTAATGCCCTAAAGAATATCAACTGGAACGACAACTGTTTAATTCTGTCATGTTGAGTCGGGTAATAATGAACACAAAAAACATACATTGGTGGGTTTTATGTATATGCTAAACTTTAACATGTTTTTACCCCTATGGATCATGCAATCTAATAATTGTAACTTTATTATTTTCCACTTCCACACTAAATTTGATAGAAGATAACATTGTTAAGAGAGAAATATCTAAATTTTCATTTGCTGGCCAAACACATACCTAAAACAAACTGACTTATAGGGTAAGATGTCCCTTAGTAATTTTGTTTCAAAGAATTCCATGAACAGATTACTTTAAACTGGTGAAAGAGGGTTACCCATCACAATACAAAATTTCTGAGCATAATATTCTCTATAAAATTGAAATATACAGTCTTTTATACATATTTTTATCAATTCAAAAGACACTGATTCTGAAACAAGTAAATCAAGATTATCCAAGATATCAACCAAATATATTAAGAGGTCATCAACTGGAACTTTTGAGAACAAGATGAAACATCAAAACTTACCAGTCTAAAATCAAAATCAACATGGATATGATAAGCTTGTTAACAAAATCTACATTATTCAAGATATCAGTATTTAATATATTACCAACTAGTGGTCCTAACAAAGAGACTAACCATTTTGATAATCTATATTTGACTGAGCCCACTGAACTCACCATGGGTCTTACTAGAAAGTTTGGCTTACATGATCTGATAAGTCCATACATATATGGCAATGAAAGGGACAATGATGAAAATCTTTTGATGAGAGAATCATTACCCTTCAACAACAACTTCAGTTCTTTATCAAAGAGAGAATTAACTGCTTCTAGGGGATTTCTACTAAGTTTAAAGTATGTTGTATCATCACATAAAAGATCATTCATTTTTGACAAACAATCAACTATGTCCATAATCACAACTGGGTTAGCTAAGCTTATCTGCTTTAGTTATTTCTATCTATTTATCATACTTAGTTGCTGTCTCCCGCATTAGTGAGGTAATGCAAGGAAACATAAAAAAGAATTGCCCAACCCACCCACATACACATGTATATACATAAACACCCACACACATACATATACATACCTGTACATTTCAACATTCTATTTTTTATTACACTTTGTCGCTGTCTCCCACGTTAGCAAGGTAGCACAGGGAAACAGAAGAGAGAATGACCCAACCCACCCAACATGTATATACATACACGCCCACACACACACACACACATATACATAGCTATACATTTCAATGTATACATGCATATACATACACAGACATATACAAATACACACATGTACATATTCATACTTGCTGTCCTCATCTATTCCCGTTGCCACCCCGCCACACATGATATGGCAATCCCCTTCCCCCACACGCGCGCGCGAGGTAGTGCGAAGAAGAGAAAACAAAGGCCACAAGAAAACAGATGAAAGAATGGCCCAACCCACCCACATACACATGTACATACATACATGCCCACATACGCACATATACATACCTATACATTTCAACATGTACATATATACACATGTACATATTCATATTTGCTGCCTTCATCCATTCCCGTCGCCATCCTGCTACACATCAACAGCACCCCCCTCCCCCAGTGCGCTTGCAAGGTAGCACTAGGTAAAGACAACAAAGGCCACATTCGTTCACACTCAGTCTCTAGCTGTCATGTGTAATGCACCCAAACCACAGCTCCCTTTCCACATCCAGGCCCCATAAAACTTTCCATGGTTTACCCCAGATGCTTCACATGCCCTGGTTCAATCCATATATACATTTATGTTTATTACACTTTGTCGCTGTCTCCCGTGTTAGCGAGGTAGCACAAGGAAACACAAAAGAATGGCCCAACCCACCCACATATGCATGTATGTACATACACACCCACACACATACGTATACATACCTATACATTTCAACGTATACATACATAGACATATACATATATGTATCTAAATAAGTTTCCTACTACCTAATGCCCCTGCCTAATGTTCCTACCTACAATTTCTACCTGTTTCAACCTAATGCTCTCATCTAAATGTTCTGACCTACAACTTCTGTCTATTGCTCCTACTATTTCGCCCAAAGGCAAGGCTAGCACATAGCACTCACCACAGGTAAATCTAGAGTATGAAGAATGAGCTGTGTGAGTTAAGTGTTGTCAAGTGGTATGTGTGACAAGGAGAGTTGCATGTTTATGGACAGAATATCAGTAGTTTATGTGTGAGTGAGGCAGAAATAAAAGACAACTACCCAGGTCAGAGGTGTGTAACTTTACAACCGCTGAAGTGCTGGCTCACCATGCAGCTGTCACTAACCCTGATACCCAGGCAAGTTGTACTGGTAATATACATCCCTGGTCACTGCCTGCCTACCAACCACTACCTACCAGTGGGGATACAAACTGAATATTTTCCTGTGACACAATCAAAATATGCATAAGTACATACATACCTCAAATTATTGTGATATATGTATGTAAGTATTAGTGAAAGAGAAGAGAGAGGCATTTGGACGATTTTTGCAGGGAAAAAATGCAATCGAGTGGGAGATGTATAAAAGAAAGAGACAGGAGGTCAAGAGAAAGGTGCAAGAGGTGAAAAAAAGGGCAAATGAGAGTTGGGGTGAGAGAGTATCATTAAATTTTAGGGAGAATAAAAAGATGTTCTGGAAGGAGGTAAATAAAGTGCGTAAGACAAGGGAGCAAATGGGAACTTCGGTGAAGGGCGCAAGTGGGGAGGTGATAACAAGTAGTGGTGATGTGAGAAGGAGATGGAGTGAGTATTTTGAAGGTTTGTTGAATGTGTTTGATGATAGAGTGGCAGATATAGGGTGTTTTGGTCGAGGTGGTGTGCAAAGTGAGAGGGTTAGGGAAAATGATTTGGTAAACAGAGAAGAGGTAGTGAAAGACTTTGCGGAAGATGAAAGCCGGCAAGGCAGCAGGTTTGGATGGTATTGCTGTGGAATTTATCAAAAAAGGGGGTGACTGTATTGTTGACTGGTTGGTGAGGATATTCAAATGTATGTATGGCTCATGTAGAAGTGCCTGAGGATTGGCGGAATGCATGCATAGTGCCACTGTACAAAGGCAAAGGGATAAAGGCGAGTGTTCAAATTACTGAGGTATAAGTTTGTTGAGTATTTCTGGGAAATTATATGGGAGGGTATTGATTGAGAGGGTGAAGGCATGTACAGAGCATCAGACTGGGGAAGAGTAGTGTGGTTTCAGAAGTGGTAGAGGATGTGTGGATCAGGTGTTTGCTTAGAAGAATGTGTGTGAGAAATACTTAGAAAAGCAAATGGATTTGTATGTAGCATTTACAGATCTGGAGAAGGCGTATGATAGAGTTGATAGAGATGCTCTTTGGAAGGTACTAAGAGTATGTGGTGTGGGAGGTAAGTTGCTGGAAGCAGTGAAAAGTTTTATCAAGGATGTAAGACATGTGCATGAGTAGGAAGAGAGGAAAGTGATTGGTTCTCAGTGAATGTCGGTTTGCGGCAGGGGTGCCTGATGTCTCCATGGCTGTTTAATTTGTTTATGGATGGGGCTGTTAGGGAGGTGAATGCAAGAGTTTTGGAGAGAGGGTTAAGCATGCAGTCTGTTGTGGATGAGAGGGCTTGGGAAGTGAGTCAGTTGTTGTTTGCTGATGATACACCGCTGGCGGCTGATTTAAGTGAGAAACTGCAGAAGCAGGTGAATGAGTTTGCTAAAGTGTGTGAAAGAAGAAAGCTGAGAGTAAATGTAAATAAGAGCAAGATTATTAGGTACAGTAGGGTTGAGAGACAAGTTAATTGGGAGGTAAGTTTGAATGGAGAAAAACTGGAGGAAAAGAAGTGTTTTAGATATCTGGGAGTGGACTTGGCATTAGATGGAACCATGGAAGTGGAAGAGAGTCCAGGGTGGGGGAGGAGGCGAAGGTTCTGGGAGCGTTGAAAAATGTGGGGAAAGCGAGAACATTATCTCGGAAAGCAAAAATGGGTATGTTTGAAGGAATAGTGGTTCCAACAATGTTATATGGTTGTGAGGCATGGGCTATAGGTAGGGTTGTGTGGAGGAGGGTGGATGTGTTGGACATGAGATGTTTGAAGACAATATGTGGTGTGAGGTGGTTTGATCGAGTAAGTAATGGAGGGGTAAGAGAGATGTGTGGTAATAAAAAGAGTGTGGTTGAGAGAGCAGAAGAGGGTGTATTGAAATGGTTTGGTCACATGGAGAAAATGAGTGAGGAAAGATTGACAAAGAGGATATATGTGTCAGAGGTGGAGGGAACAAGGAGAAGTGGGAGACCAAATTGGAGGTGGAAGAATGGAGTGAAAAAGATTTTTAGTGATCGGGGCCTGAACATGCAGGAGGGTGAAAGGTGTACAAGGAATAGAGTGAATTGGAACATTGTGGTATACTGGGGTTGACGTGCTGGCAATGGATTGAACCAAGGCATGTGAAGCATCTGGGGTGAACGATGGAAAGTTTTGTTGGGCCTGGACGTGGAAAGGGAGCGGTAGTTTTGGTGCATTAAACACGACAGCTAGAGAATGTCTTTTCCGAGAGCTACCTTTCGCGCATGTGGGGGGAAGGGGGTGTCATTTCATGTGTGGTGGGGTGGCGATGGGAATGAATAAAGGCAGGAATTATGAACATGTGTACATGGGCACGTTGGGCCATTCTTTCATCTGTTTCCTTGTGCTACCTTGCTAGCATGGGAGACAGCGACAAAGTATAATAAATAAATAAGTAAATAAATATTCTTTGTGTATCTAATAATAGAATATTCAATGATATTTCTCATGGTAAAGGAGTCACACTTAATAACTGAACTAGCATCACTCCAGTAAATTTAATGGTCATAATTTTCAAAATGATTAAACAAAGCACTTGATTCTTGTCTTGCTTTTATACTATATCTGACCATAATTTTCAAAATGATTAAACAAAGCACTTGATTCTTGTCTTGCTTTTATACTATATCTATGTTGCTTAAGTCTAACATAAAATCTTTACCAGTCTGCCAAACATAAAACATATCAGAACTCCTACAGGGGATTCTGCAAATGCAGCAAACAGAATTTTCTGGCAAGAATTTCATTAAGATATTCTTTATAGTATTGTTGTTGCTAAAGGCTACATTTATATGGAAGGACTTAAGCAGCCTGGGAAGTAATATAAAATTATCACTAAAAGGGAGACCTAAAAGATTCTTGGTATCAAGGAGATGTTTGGGTTTAACTACAGTTATGATTTCTTTGCCAACTTAAAGAGATTTATCAATGAAATATCTAGGATACTTTTAACTTGGATCCATTAAATAAATCTTCTCAAACTAATCATCAACATATTCCAGACTGCATTCAAGTAATGCCCTAAGGAATATCAACTGGAACGACAACTGTTTAATTCTGTCATGTTGAGTCGGGTAATAATGAACACAAAAAACATACATTGGTGGGTTTTATGTATATGCTAAACTTTAACATGTTTTTACCCCTATGGATCATGCAATCTAATAATTGTAACTTTATTATTTTCCACTTCCACACTAAATTTGATAGAAGATAACATTGTTAAGAGAGAAATATCTGTAAATTTTCATTTGCTGGCCAAACACATACCTAAAACAAACTGACTTATAGGGTAAGATGTCCCTTAGTAATTTTGTTTCAAAGAATTCCATGAACAGATTACTTTAAACTGGTGAAAGAGGGTTACCCATCACAATACAAAATTTCTGAGCATAATATTCTCTATAAAATTGAAATATACAGTCTTTTATACATATTTTTATCAATTCAAAAGACACCGATTCTGAAACAAGTAAATCAAGATTATCCAAGATATCAACCAAATATATTAAGAGGTCATCAACTGGAACTTTGAGAACAAGATGAAACATCAAAACTTACCAGTCTAAAATCAAAATCAACATGGATATGATAAGCTTGTTAACAAAATCTACATTATTCAAGATATCAGTATTTAATATATTACCAACTAGTGGTCCTAACAAAGAGACTAACCATTTTGATAATCTATATTTGACTGAGCCCACTGAACTCACCATGGGTCTTACTAGAAAGTTTGGCTTACATGATCTGATAAGTCCATACATATATGGCAATGAAAGGGACAATGATGAAAATCTTTTGATGAGAGAATCATTACCCTTCAACAACAACTTCAGTTCTTTATCAAAGAGAGAATTAACTGCTTCTAGGGGATTTCTACTAAGTTTAAAGTATGTTGTATCATCACATAAAAGATCATTCATTTTTGACAAACAATCAACTATGTCCATAATCACAACTGGGTTAGCTAAGCTTATCTGCTTTAGTTATTTCTATCTATTTATCATACTTAGTTGCTGTCTCCCGCATTAGTGAGGTAATGCAAGGAAACATAAAAAAGAATTGCCCAACCCACCCACATACACATGTATATACATAAACACCCACACACGTACATATACATACCTGTACATTTCAACATTCTATTTTTTATTACACTTTGTCGCTGTCTCCCACGTTAGCAAGGTAGCACAGGGAAACAGAAGAGAGAATGACCCAACCCACCCACATACACATGTATATACATACACGCCCACACACACACACACACATATACATACCTATACATTTCAATGTATACATGCATATACATACACAGACATATACAAATACATACATGTACATATTCATACTTGCTGTCCTCATCTATTCCCGTTGCCACCCCGCCACACATGATATGGCAATCCCCTTCCCCCACACGCGCGCGCGAGGTAGTGCGAAGAAGAGAAAACAAAGGCCACAAGAAAACAGATGAAGGAATGGCCCAACCCACCCACATACACATGTACATACATACATGCCCACATACGCACATATACATACCTATACATTTCAACATGTACATATATACACATGTACATATTCATATTTGCTGCCTTCATCCATTCCCGTCGCCATCCTGCTACACATCAAACAGCACCCCCCTCCCCCAGTGCGCTTGCAAGGTAGCACTAGGTAAAGACAACAAAGGCCACATTCGTTCACACTCAGTCTCTAGCTGTCATGTGTAATGCACCCAAACCACAGCTCCCTTTCCACATCCAGGCCCCATAAAACTTTCCATGGTTTACCCCAGATGCTTCACATGCCCTGGTTCAATCCATATATACATTTATGTTTATTACACTTTGTCGCTGTCTCCCGTGTTAGCGAGGTAGCACAAGGAAACACAAAAGAATGGCCCAACCCACCCACATATGCATGTATGTACATACACACCCACACACATACGTATACATACCTATACATTTCAACGTATACATACATAGACATATACATATATGTATCTAAATAAGTTTCCTACTACCTAATGCCCCTGCCTAATGTTCCTACCTACAATTTCTACCTGTTTCAACCTAATGCTCTCATCTAAATGTTCTGACCTACAACTTCTATCTATTGCTCCTACTATTTCGCCCAAAGGCAAGGCTAGCACATAGCACTCACCACAGGTAAATCTAGAGTATGAAGAATGAGCTGTGTGAGTTAAGTGTTGTCAAGTGGTATGTGTGACAAGGAGAGTTGCATGTTTATGGACAGAATATCAGCAGTTTATGTGTGAGTGAGGCAGAAATAAAAGACAACTACCCAGGTCAGAGGTGTGTAACTTTACAACCGCTGAAGTGCTGGCTCACCATGCAGCTGTCACTAACCCTGATACCCAGGCAAGTTGTACTGGTAATATACATCCCTGGTCACTGCCTGCCTACCAACCACTACCTACCAGTGGGGATACAAACTGAATATTTTCCTGTGACAATCAAAATATGCATAATAAGTACATACATACCTCAAATTATTGTGATATATGTATGTAAGTATTAGTGAAAGAGAAGAGAGAGGCATTTGGACGATTTTTGCAGGGAAAAACTGCAATTGAGTGGGAGATGTATAAAAGAAAGAGACAGGAGGTCAAGAGAAAGGTGCAAGAGGTGAAAAAAAGGGCAAATGAGAGTTGGGGTGAGAGAGTATCATTAAATTTTAGGGAGAATAAAAAGATGTTCTGGAAGGAGGTAAATAAAGTGCGTAAGACAAGGGAGCAAATGGGAACTTCGGTGAAGGGCGCAAGTGGGGAGGTGATAACAAGTAGTGGTGATGTGAGAAGGAGATGGAGTGAGTATTTTGAAGGTTTGTTGAATGTGTTTGATGATAGAGTGGCAGATATAGGGTGTTTTGGTCGAGGTGGTGTACAAAGTGAGAGGGTTAGGGAAAATGATTTGGTAAACAGAGAAGAGGTAGTGAAAGCTTTGCGGAAGATGAAAGCCGGCAAGGCAGCAGGTTTGGATGGTATTGCAGTGGAATTTATTAAAAAAGGGGGTGACTGTATTGTTGACTGGTTGGTAAGGTTATTTAATGTATGTATGACTCATGGTGAGGTGCCTGAGGATTGGCGGAATGCGTGCATAGTGCCATTGCACAAAGGCAAAGGGGATAAGAGTGAGTGCTCAAATTACAGAGGTATAAGTTTGTTGAGTATTCTGGTAAATTATATGGGAGGGTATTGATTGAGAGGGTGAAAGGCATGTACAGAGCATCAGATTGGGGAAGAGCAGTGTGGTTTCAGAAGTGGTAGAGGATGTGTGGATCAGGTGTTTGCTTTGAAGAATGTATGTGAGAAATACTTAGAAAAGCAAATGGATTTGTATGTAGCATTTATGGATCTGGAGAAGGCATATGATAGAGTTGATAGAGATGCTCTGTGGAAGGTATTAAGAATATATGGTGTGGGAGGAAAGTTGTTAGAAGCAGTGAAAAGTTTTTATCGAGGATGTAAGGCATGTGTACGTGTAGGAAGAGAGGACAGTGATTGGTTCTCAGTGAATGTAGGTTTGCGGCAGGGGTGTGTGATGTCTCCATGGTTGTTTAATTTGTTTATGGATGGGGTTGTTAGGGAGGTAAATGCAAGAGTTTTGGAAAGAGGGGCAAGTATGAAGTCTGTTGGGGATGAGAGAGCTTGGGAAGTGAGTCAGTTGTTGTTCGCTGATGATACAGCGCTGGTGGCTGATTCATGTGAGAAACTGCAGAAGCTGGTGACTGAGTTTGGAAAAGTGTGTGGAAGAAGAAAGTTAAGAGTAAATGTGAATAAGAGCAAGGTTATTAGGTACAGTAGGGTTGAGGGTCAAGTCAATTGGGAGGTGAGTTTGAATGGAGAAAAACTGGAGGAAGTGAAGTGTTTTAGATATCTGGGAGTGGATCTGGCAGCGGATGGAACCATGGAAGCGGAAGTGGATCATAGGGTGGGGGAGGGGGCGAAAATCCTGGGGGCCTTGAAGAATGTGTGGAAGTCGAGAACATTATCTCGGAAAGCAAAAATGGGTATGTTTGAAGGAATAGTGGTTCCAACAATGTTGTATGGTTGCGAGGCGTGGGCTATGGATAGAGTTGTGCGCAGGAGGATGGATGTGCTGGAAATGAGATGTTTGAGGACAATATGTGGTGTGAGGTGGTTTGATCGAGTGAGTAACGTAAGGGTAAGAGAGATGTGTGGAAATAAAAAGAGCGTGGTTGAGAGAGCAGAAGAGGGTGTTTTGAAGTGGTTTGGGCACATGGAGAGGATGAGTGAGGAAAGATTGACCAAGAGGATATATGTGTCGGAGGTGGAGGGAACAAGGAGAAGAGGGAGACCAAATTGGAGGTGGAAAGATGGAGTGAAAAAGATTTTGTGTGATCGGGGCCTGAACATGCAGGAGGGTGAAAGGAGGGCAAGGAATAGAGTGAATTGGAGCGATGTGGTATACTGGGGTTGACATGCTGTCAGTGGATTGAAGCAGGGCATGTGAAGTGTCTGGGGTAAACCATGGAAAGCTGTGTAGGTATGTATATTTGCGTGTGTGGACGTATGTATATACATGTGTATGGGGGGGGTGGTTGGGCCATTTCTTTCGTCTGTTTCCTTGCGCTACCTCGCAAACGCGGGAGACAGCGACAAAGTATAATAAAAGAAAATAATAAAAAATGTATGTAAGTAGGAGAGATGGCCAGAGAGCGTTATTGGATTACGTGTTAATTGATAGGCGTGTGAAAGAGAGATTTTTGGATGTTAATGTGCTGAGAGGTGCAACTGGAGGGATGTCTGATCATTATTTTGTGGAGGCGAAGGTAAAGATTTGTAGGGGTTTTCAGAAAAGAGGAGAGAATGTTGGGGTGAAGAGAGCGGTGAGAGTAAGTGAGCTTGGGAAGGAGAATTGTGTGAGGAAGTACCAGGATAGACTGAGTACAGAATGGAAAAAGGTGAGAACAAAGGAGGTAAGGGGAGTGGGGGAGGAATGGGATGTATTTAGGGAAGCAGTGATGGCTTGCGCAAAAGATGCTTGTGGCATGAGAAGCGTTGGAGGTGGGTTGATTAGAAAGGGTAGTGAGTGGTGGGATGAAGAAGTAAGATTATTAGTGAAACAGAATAGAGAGGCATTTGGACGATTTTTGCAGGGAAAAATGCAAATGAGTGGGAGTTGTATAAAAGAAAGAGGCAGGAGGTCACGAGAAAGGTGCAAGAGGTGAAAAAGAGGGCAAATGAGAGTTGGGGTGAGAGAGTATCATCAAATTTTAAGGAGAATAAAAAGATGTTTTGGAAGGAGGTAAATAAAGTGCGTAAGACAAGGGAACAAATGGGAACTTCAGTGAAGGGGGCTAATGGGGAGGTGATAACAAGTAGTGGTGATGTGAGAAGGAGATGGAGTGAGTATTTTGAAGGTTTGCTGAATGTGTTTGATGATAGAGTGGCAGATATAGGGTGTTTTGGTCGAGGTGGTGTGCAAAGTGAGAGGGTTAAGGAAAATGATTTGGTAAACAGGGAAGAGGTAGCAAAAGCTTTGCAGAAGATGAAAGCCAGCAAGGCAGCGGGTTTGGATGGTATTGCAGTGGAATTTATTAAAAAAAAGGGGGTGACTGTATTGCTGACTGGATAGTAAGTTAAATTTAATGTATGATTCATGGTGAGGTGCCTGAGGATTGGCGGAATGCTTGCATAGTGCCATTGTACAAAGGCAAAGGGGATAAGAGTGAGTGCTCAAATTATGGGGGTATAAGTTTGTTGAGGGTGTTTTGGTCGAGGTGGTGTGCAAAGTGAGAGGGTTAGGGAAAATGATTTGGTAAACAGAGAAGAGGTAGTGAAAGCTTTGCGGAAGATGAAAGCCGGCAAGGCAGCAGGTTTGGATGGTATTGCTGTGGAATTTATTAAAAAAGGGGGTGACTGTATTGTTGACTGGTTGGTAAGGTTATTTAATGTATGTATGACTCATGGTGAGGTGCCTGAGGATTGGCGGAATGCGTGCATAGTGCCATTGTACAAAGGCAAAGGGGATAAGAGTGAGTGCTCAAATTACAGAGGTATAAGTTTGTTGAGTATTCCTGGCAAATTATATGGGAGGGTATTGACTGAGAGGGTGAAGGCATGTACAGAGCATCAGATTGGGGAAGAGCAGTGTGGTTTCAGAAGTGGTAGAGGATGTGTGGATCAGGTGTTTGCTTTGAAGAATGTATGTGAGAAATACTTAGAAAAGCAAATGGATTTGTATGTAGCATTTATGGATCTGGAGAAGGCATATGATAGAGTTGATAGAGATGCTCTGTGGAAGGTATTAAGAATATATGGTGTGGGAGGCAAGTTGTTAGAAGCAGTGAAAAGTTTTTATCGAGGATGTAAGGCATGTGTACGTGTAGGAAGAGAGGAAAGTGATTGGTTCTCAGTGAATGTAGGTTTGCGGCAGGGGTGTGTGATGTCTCCATGGTTGTTTAATTTGTTTATGGATGGGGTTGTTAGGGAGGTAAATGCAAGAGTTTTGGAAAGAGGGGCAAGTATGAAGTCTGTTGGGGATGAGAGAGCTTGGGAAGTGAGTCAGTTGTTGTTCGCTGATGATACAGCGCTGGTGGCTGATTCATGTGAGAAACTGCAGAAGCTGGTGACTGAGTTTGGAAAAGTGTGTGGAAGAAGAAAGTTAAGAGTAAATGTGAATAAGAGCAAGGTTATTAGGTACAGTAGGGTTGAGGGTCAAGTCAATTGGGAGGTGAGTTTGAATGGAGAAAAACTGGAGGAAGTGAAGTGTTTTAGATATCTGGGAGTGGATCTGGCAGCGGATGGAACCATGGAAGCGGAAGTGGATCATAGGGTGGGAGAGGGGGCGAAAATCCTGGGGGCCTTGAAGAATGTGTGGAAGTCGAGAACATTATCTCGGAAAGCAAAAATGGGTATGTTTGAAGGAATAGTGGTTCCAACAATGTTGTATGGTTGCGAGGCGTGGGCTAAGGATAGAGTTGTGCGCAGGAGGATGGATGTGCTGGAAATGAGATGTTTGAGGACAATGTGTGGTGTGAGGTGGTTTGATCGAGTGAGTAACGTAAGGGTAAGAGAGATGTGTGGAAATAAAAAGAGCGTGGTTGAGAGAGCAGAAGAGGGTGTTTTGAAGTGGTTTGGGCACATGGAGAGGATGAGTGAGGAAAGATTGACCAAGAGGATATATGTGTCGGAGGTGGAGGGAACAAGGAGAAGAGGGAGACCAAATTGGAGGTGGAAAGATGGAGTGAAAAAGATTTTGTGTGATCGGGGCCTGAACATGCAGGAGGGTGAAAGGAGGGCAAGGAATAGAGTGAATTGGAGCGATGTGGTATACCGGGGTTGACGTGCTGTCAGTGGATTGAAGCAAGGCATGTGAAGCGTCTGGGGTAAACCATGGAAAGCTGTGTAGGTATGTATATTTGCGTGTGTGGACGTATGTATATACAAGTGTATGGGGGGGGGGCCATTTCTTTCGTCTGTTTCCTTGCGCTACCTCGCAAATGCGGGAGACAGCGACAAAGTATAATAAAAAAAATAAAGTTTGTTGAGTATTCCTGGGAAATTATATGGGAGGGTATTGATTGAGAGGGTGAAGGCATGTACAGAGCATCAGATTGGGGAAGAGCAGTGTGGTTTCAGAAGTGGTAGAGGATGTGTGGATCAGGTGTTTGCTTTGAAGAATGTATGAGAAATACTTAGAAAAGCAAATGGATTTGTATGTAGCATTTATGGATCTGGAGAAGGCATATGATAGAGTTGATAGATATGCTCTGTGGAAGGTATTAAGAATATATGGTGTGGGAGGCAAGTTGTTAGAAGCAGTGAAAAGTTTTTATCGAGGATGTAAGGCATGTGTACCTGTAGGAAGAGAGGAAAGTGATTGGCTCTTAGTGAATGTAGGTTTGCAGCAGGGGTGTGTGATGTCTCCATGGTTGTTTAATTTGTTTATGGATAGGGTTGTTAGGGAGGTGAATGCAAGAGTTTTCGAAAGAGGGGCAAGTATGCAGTCTGTTGTGGATGAGAGAGCTTGGGAAGTGTCAGTTGTTGTTCGCTGACGATACAGCGCTGGTGGCTGATTCATGTGAGAAACTGCAGAAGCTGGTGACTGAGTCTGGTAAAGTGTGTGAAAGAAGAAAGTTGAGAGTAAATGTGAACAAGAGCAACGTCATTAGGTACAGTAGGGTTGAGGGTCAAGTCAATTAGGAGGTTAAGTTTGAATGGAGAAAAACTGGAGGAAGTAAAGTGTTTTAGATATCTGGGAGTGGATCTGGCAGCGGATGGAACCATGGAAGCGGAAGTGAGTCATAGGGTGGGGGAGGGGGCGAAAATTCTAGGAGCCTTGAAGAATGTTTGGAAGTCGAGAACATTATCTCGGAAAGCAAAAATGGGTATGTTTGAAGGAATAGTGGTTCCAACAATGTTGCATGGTTGCGAGGCGTGGGCTATGGATAGAGTTGCGCGTAGGAGGGTGGATGTGCTGGAAATGAGATGTTTGAGGACAATGTGTGGTGTGAGGTGGTTTGATCGAGTAAGTAATGTAAGGGTAAGAGAGATGTGTGGTAATAAAAAGAGTGTGGTTGAGAGAGCAGAAGAGGGTGTTTTGAAATGGTTTGGTCACATGGAGAGAATGAGTGAGGAAAGATTGACAAAGAGGATATATGTGTCAGAGGTGGAGGGAACAAGGAGAAGTGGGAGACCAAATTGGAGATGGAAAGATGGAGTGAAAAAGATTTTGAGTGATCGGGGCCTGAACATGCAGAAGGGTGAAAGGCGTGCAAGGAATAGAGTGAATTGGAACAATGTGGTATACTGGGGTTGACGTGCTATCAATGGATTGAACTAGGGCATGTGAAGCGTCTGGGGTAAACCATGGAAAGTTCTGTGGGGCCTGGATGAGGAAAGGGAGCTGTGGTTTCGGTGTATTATTACATGACAGCTAGAGACTGAGTGTGAACGAATGGGGCCTTTGTTGTCTTTTCCTAGCGCTACCTCGCACATATGAGGGGGGAGGGGGTTGTTATTACATGTGTGGCGAGGTGGCGATGGGAATAAATAAAGGCAGACAGTATGAATTATGTACATGTGTATACATGTATATGTCTGTGTGTGTATATATATGTATACATTGAGATGTATAGGCATGTATATTTGCATGTGTGGACGTGTATGTATATACATGTGTATGTGAGTGGGTTGGGCCAGTCTTTCATCTGTTTCCTTGCGCTACCTCGCTAACACGGGAGACAGCGACAAAGCAAAATAAAATAAATAAATAAATAATAATAATGATATTTTTCTATCATTATCTACAAAATATTATTATTTGCCCAGTCCATTAAATCCGAAATCCACTAAATCAGGGTCCGTTAAATGGGTTTACTGTACTCCCATGTCCCACACATATCAAAAAACAATTGCAAAAACAAATTATCATATAAAATTGGGATGAAACAAAAATCATTTGCTAAGCAGGTTCAAAGTTACAAAGTTCAAATCCTTAAAATTGTAAAGTCCCCTACCTTAATAACATCATGTACACCCCCTTGCTGTGAATGGTCAAGATCAAGGGAAGCTAAAGTTGCCATCACTTCCTCAACCTGTTGCTCCATTAACTGCTGATGAGCTGTGGCTGACTGTAATGCATCCTTTACAAATACAAATAACATTTACTGAGCAAACATGTATAACAAGATCTAAGCTGGCTAATACAATCTAATCATGAACAAGTCAGAGTAAGTTTATCACAATACACATAAAAGTGAAAATCTAAAAATGCAAGCTCCAGCACATCAATGATGTTTATTAAGAAGAGCATCATTCAATATCTCTATGTTTAATAAACCTAACCTTAACAATATTTTCCTGTGAATATGTACAATTCAGTAACCCAATATTCATAACAAATATCCTGACAGAAAAATATCCAGTGCACTCTTAAATGAACAAAACATGATCCTGAAAAGGCTTAAAACCGAACCAAAAATCACTGGTTTTACCAAACCAATGGTTAATTCTTAATATTCTATGTATCCTGTTACTACTAAAACGTTTTAAAACAATTATGCAGAAAAAGAACAATTTGGTATAACTTAGATTTCCAGACCCCTGCTTAAGCCCCTGTCACATCCTACAACACTCAATAGAAATCACTGTATCATTTTCTCTCTCCTATCCCATGGGATAAAGGCAAGGATATACATTTCCTAAAGCACTATGTAGCAAAACTGAATCAAAACATATGTTAAAATCAACATCATACAGGAGAATATCAACTTACAGACATGCAGCCCAGGGGCTTGACAGTTCTGTCGATACCATCATCATCCTCCTCATCATCTATGCAAAGGCCATTTTGAACGTAGTGGGTTGAAAACCTAATGTGGTTGTTCAGTACAGTTACCCATTTCTGTAGACATAATCATGAAAGAATTTTCAAGACTTTTGTTAAAGATATAGCAATATCATAATAACATTCAACATTGACATAAAATTCACTTTTATGATATTCAGGGAAAAACAGTTTTTTTGTTATCATGTCTTAAGTGATTATTTGACTTGTCTACATCTTGATGTTGTAGAAACTACTTCAGAAATGAATATTCTTTTCTTGCTCTTTACATCTCCCTGTTTTCCCTTAAGAATTTTATGCCCCTTACACCTAAAAGCCATTCAACTGCTTTATTTAACCTGTACACTACAAAAAAAAAAAAAAAATCAACTCAGTTTTTTTCTAAAACCAAATCCAAGAACACAAAACTCAGTCATATTTTATCCCATCTTTCAGTTCAATGTTTGAATTAACTGCAAACCTATCCATACCACTGACAACCTAGGACACAATAAATATTTCTTCAAAAATATCAACAAGAAACAGCACATCACCACCTTACATTAATTCTATTTCATTAGAATTACATCAACAGTACATCAATGTTCATATCTGGTAAAATTCAAAAGGTGATGTATCAAGTCCTGAGTGAGATTACCACATTATTCATAATATACATGAAAACAATATGTCACAATGCAACCCACAGATAAGTCACAGGGAAAATCAAATGCTGGAGCTCCAAGATTTTGTGTGTCCTCCAAGGATTATAGGAAACTGAGACTTTATATAGATGTACATCCACATAATAATCTTCCCTAACCTCAAGTAAATACTAATAAACTCACTTCACAGACAGTCAGGTGGCACATCAAATCCTGAGACTTAAATTAGCCTGATAAACCTTAAGCCAATACAGAATGACACTCAGGTCTATGGTTCATTAATGTTCCCACTGTTCACAATCCCAGCGCACTGGTTTTAAACTTTTATAATTCCAGGAACCTGTAAATTTCTCAGGATCAAGATTAAAGTGCAAATGTTAGGAAATATTCAAAAATTTAACTTAATCACGATAAATTGGCATACAAACTGCACGAACACATACAAATTTAAAAAAATAATAGAAAACATGAATTTGTGAATAGAAATGGAGAACAGCTTGTGGAGTCATGTGCTGAAAAAGGATTGGTGATTAGGAATACCACATTTAAAAAAGGGACAAACATAAGGGTTAGGTAGTAGACTGCTGACAGCAGCCACCTAGGGTGATACTACTGTCCTGAATGAGAAGCGTTAAAGTGGTTCCCAGAACCATCCTGTACTTTCCATGTTACGACCTGCTGGTCTTACTTTCTATTTCATTAAAGAGGGACTGCCATCTTCTCCTTAAAAGCACCATACATCTAATCATACCTCACTGATTCTCTTTACATAAATAATCTTGCCACCTCCTGTCTGCACAATTGTTTTTCAATATAATCTGTGGCCACAAGTCTCATACACTATGGGATGCTAAGAATCTTCAGGTTTCCATCTGATTCTACTGTTAATGAGAGGGAGGGCTCAGCCAGAAGTAGTACTGGCCCCTCCTGTGACCTTTCTCTCTCTGACAGACATTCCTCTTTTTCTATTCACTATACTGATATCTGCAGTCTCTGTAGTAACCTCTCTTCAGTTGAACATCATCTGTCGAGCAACACTTTTAATATCATACTTCTCTCAGAGACCCAGTTGTCTAATGATGTTCTCACTAGCCCCTTTTTCATATCAACTATAATAGTCACTCAAGATTCCAATTCAAAGGTGTCTGCTTATTTCAACATCAACACACCTCCAGGACCACGATTACCCAGATTTTGATGTTAAGTGGCTCAAGCTTGGTCTGTGTCCCTACTATCACACTTTTCCTCTTTCATCTATTGCTCTCCTATCTCTACAAAATCTTATATCTTTCTTTGACTATCTGAACTCCAGCTATGAGACTGTGGCATCCTCTCTCCCATGTTTTCCATTCTCCATGATCTTTTTTTTTTTTTTTTGTCTCCCGCGTTTGCGAGGTAGCGCAAGGAAACAGACGAAAGAAATGGCCCAACCCACCCCCATACACATGTACATACACACGTCCACACACGCAAATATACATACCTACACAGCTTTCCATGGTTTACCCCAGACGCTTCACATGCCTTGATTCAATCCACTGACAGCACGTCAACCCCGGTATACCACATCGCTCCAATTCACTCTATTCCTTGCCCTCCTTTCACCCTCCTGCATGTTCAGGCCCCGATCACACAAAATCTTTTTCACTCCATCTTTCCACCTCCAATTTGGTCTCCCTCTTCTCCTCGTTCCCTCCACCTCCGACACATATATCCTCTTGGTCAATCTTTCCTCACTCATTCTCTCCATGTGCCCAAACCATTTCAAAACACCCTCTTCTGCTCTCTCAACCACGCTCTTTTGATTTCCACACATCTCTCTTACCCTTACGTTACTTACTCGATCAAACCACCTCACACCACACATTGTCCTCAAACATCTCATTTCCAGCACATCCATCCTCCTGCGCACAACTCTATCCATAGCCCATGCCTCGCAACCATACAACATTGTTGGAACCACTATTCCTTCAAACATACCCATTTTTGCTTTCCGAGATAATGTTCTCGACTTCCACACATTCTTCAAGGCTCCCAGAATTTTCGCCCCCTCCCCCACCCTATGATTCACTTCCGCTTCCATGGTTCCATCCGCTGCCAGATCCACTCCCAGATATCTAAAACACTTCACTTCCTCCAGTTTTTCTCCATTCAAACTCACCTCCCAACTGACTTGACCCTCAACCCTACTGTACCTAATAACCTTGCTCTTATTCACATTTACTCTTAACTTTCTTCTTTCACACACTTTACCAAACTCAGTCACCAGCCTCTGCAGTTTCTCACATGAATCAGCCACCAGCGCTGTATCATCAGCGAACAACAACTGACTCACTTCCCAAGCTCTCTCATCCCCAACTGACTTCATACTTGCCCCTCTTTCCAAAACTCTTGCATTTACCTCCCTAACAACCCCATCCATAAACAAATTAAACAACCATGGAGACATCACACGCTCCTGCCGCAAACCTACATTCACTGAGAACCAATCACTTTCCTCTCTTCCTACACGTACACATGCCTTACATCCTCGATAAAAACTTTTCACTGCTTCTAACAACTTGCCTCCCATACCATATATTCTTAATACCTTCCACAGAGCATCTCTATCAGCTCTATCATATGCCTTCTCCAGATCCATAAATGCTACATACAAATCCATTTGCTTTTCTAAGTATTTCTCACATACATTCTTCAAAGCAAACACCTGATCCACACATCCTCTACCACTTCTGAAACCACACTGCTCTTCCCCAATCTGATGCTCTGTACATGCCTTCACCCTCTCATTCAATACCCTCCCATATAATCTCCATGATCTAGAGCAAGTTATCTCCCATCCTACCCATATTCCTGACCAATGTGTCCACTCTCCTATTGTAGATCTGTTTTCACCTCTATTCCATATCACTGTAACTACACTCCTGCAACTGTATCTATTTTAATGGCACTTTCCCCTTCAGCAGCCCCTTCTAAGTGTAAATATTGGCACCTCAACAAAGCTGATTGGAATAACTTAAGAAAATTCTTTTCCAACTTTCCTTGAGTGAATCACTGTCTCTTATATGGTGATGCTTCTATCTCTACAAAAAGCATAGCAAACGTTATTATTAAGGGAATGGAAGCATTTATCCCCTCTTCCTCCAAGGTGACCTTTTCTTCCAAACCATTGTTCAGTCGTTCCTGTTCTGAGGCCAATCAGGCAAAGGATCAAGCATATTGGACTGGGAAAACTCTCCTCCCTCCAACTCCCTTCAGCATTTATCACGGCTGATACCCACTGCAAAAATGTTATCCAACATGTGTTCCTTGAATAATGCAGTCCTTGTTCCTTTATTAAAATAAGTGCAATAATCTCTCATTACCCACTCTTAGGTGGAGGGATCGAAGTTATCACATTCTCCATTCTCAATGATTTGGAGCAAATCATCTACCATCCTACCCATATTCCTGACCATCTGAGCAGCTATTCCATCGAGCACGATATCTCAGTAGGGTACACGAAATCTAGTCAAGTTTAATGTCTCCAAGTCCCAGTTTCTACACATCTGTCTATCGAAAGCACCTCACAACTCTCGTCTATCCTTTGACAGTTCTGTAATTCCGCCTCTTGACTCAATGAACATATATGGTATTACTGTAACATCCACTCTTTCTTGGAAACTCTACATTATGGGAAAAGCTAAGTCTGCCTTTAAAATTCTGGGTGTCCTGTTTAGATGTCCAAACTTCTTTCCTTCTGGACAGTTATTCCATTTACACAAAGGACTGATTTGTCCTTGTATGGAGTACTGCTCTCACATCTGGGGTGGTTCTAGCTCTGCATCCTCACTTAACAGAGTCGAGCTGAAAGCAGTCCAACTCATAAACTGTTCCAGACTAACTTCCAAACTCGATCCTCTTGCCCTACACTGCAATGTTGGTTCACTTTCCCTCTTCTATAGGAATTACTTTGGTTTTTGCTCCCAAGAGCTGGTTGCTTGTGTGCCCCCACCACCAAGTAGAATATGCAATACTTAGCAAGCTGCTGAATCATATGATTAGTGTGTGGCCATCAGCAGCTCAAGGGTGGGCCATTTTGATAACCACTTCTTTCCCTACATGCAAAGCTTTGGAACTCTCTACCTTCTTGTGTCTTTCCCAATAACTATGACCTGGCACAATTTAAGAGGTTTTTCACTTCCTTCAAAATTCGTAAATACTTTCCCTTATCTTTTCTTTTCAATTTTCATTATTCCCTCTATATTTCAATTAAGGCCCAGCCTTGATGTGGACTTTTGTCCATGACTAAAGAAAAAAAATTGCTCCAATTTTCCTTCCCTTTTTCTGTTTTGATGGTGCTATAGTTGTCTCTCCCACAGACAAAGAAACTCTCTTTGGTTCCTATTTCTCCTCCAACTCCACCTTGAATGACTCAAACATTCCTTCATCCCCTGATGCTCCTCATACTAAAACTATGTCCCTCCCCAAAATCTCTCTTCAGATTGTCTGGAAAATATATACTGGACAAAAGTTAGGCCATGAATGGAAAGGATCAATGGGTGTTCAAACTCCTTTAATCATATATCACAGGCATTTATCCAAGTTCAGTGT
The DNA here is from genome assembly GCF_036320965.1 of Panulirus ornatus. Classification (NCBI taxonomy): domain Eukaryota; kingdom Metazoa; phylum Arthropoda; class Malacostraca; order Decapoda; family Palinuridae; genus Panulirus; species Panulirus ornatus. The sequence goes on from NC_092232.1 coordinate 29,484,445, forward strand.
CCAATGCAAACTGCAACTGAAACAAGTCTTGTAAAATAATACTTCACTCGCAGTGTTCCAGATCTTTCTACATCTAATTATCATGCATGCACCCAATAATCATACAAAATCTCTGTTGAGATTTCTGTAACTTTTGGCACAGTTTCAGTTTACAGGTGTGAACAAAACTTGTCAAGTTGTCAAATCAGGCAATAAAAATGGCTGCTGGTCAGCCAAATTATTACATAAAAAGTGCTTGGTCTCAATCATACACTTAAGGTATCCAAATCTAAGCTAAGTCTATGCAATTACTTTTGTAAAGTGGCTGATCAAGGAGATATACAAACAAAAACAGACAACACAAATTCAAGATATATGACAACAGAGATTGTTCAAGGGATGCAGCCACACGAGTGAAAAAGTCCCTCTCTGTAAATACAAATAGGCAACTAAAAAATACATAATTACAAGAGCAAATTGTGAATAGAAAAACAATAACCCTGTAGTCTCATATCTGACTATTAAGTGAATCATACTCATATTATTCCTCACCTGTCTGTTGATTGATGCTGAATGTAAGGGATCAGGAGTGGCTGCCAGTCGGTGGCAAGTCCCATCATTATACTGAATAACAAACATTGCTCCATCTCCGCCCACCATTGGTATAACTTTGCTGTTGTCCAAGTATTTGTAGTCCCGTCTTCTAACACCAGAACTGGCATCTGCACGGCTATTGAAAAAGGTCAACACCCCACGTTCCAGAACACCCTGAAATAGCAATAAATAGCAATAAAAGTTTGATTATCCCATCACCATGTGTGCAAACCTATTTTCTTTAAGCATTTCCTTTATGGATCAACAGATCAGCATGGAAAAAACACAAGAGAAAATATAAAAAATATAATACAACTACCTTTGTATTTGCTCTTTTACTTGGTTTCACTTTCTTCTTGTATTTCTTACACAGGGTACAGCTTCGGTGATGAAAGCATGAATATATTAAGAAACATTACAGTCTGAACACTATGAAAGAGTGGAAGGAGTAGGGGGTGGCCAGAATGTCTGAGTCAGTCCTTCCTTACTCAAGATAAAAAGGAAGGACATGCAGGTCCTATTTGTATCACACCCTAAACTTCTAAAGCAAGTACACTCTTGGTGGTAAATAATGCACATATACCAGGGTTGATGTGCTGTCAGTGGATTGAATCAAGGCATGTGAAGCGTCTGGGGTAAACCATGGAAAGCTGTGTAGGTATGTATATTTGCGTGTGTGGACGTATGTATATACATGTGTATGGGGGTGGGTTGGGCCATTTCTTTCGTCTGTTTCCTTGCGCTACCTCGCAAACGCGGGAGACAGCGACAAAGCAAAAAAAAAAAAAAAAATAAAAATTTTTCCATTGGTTTAATGTAAACAAGACCTGAGAGGTCAACACTTACATTCACAATAGTGATTGTAGGGGTAATGAGGTGAGCAGAACTAATTTCTTTGCCTCCCTGGCAAAAGATGAGACTTTTCAGGCTAAGAATGGCATGATAACTCAACTGGATAATGAAAAAAATGGCATGATAACTCAGCTGGATAATAAAAAAAATAGGGCATGATAACTCAGCTGGATAATGAAAAAAAGAGTGAAAATTTGTAATGTCTTAAGAAAACCAAGGGAGACACCATGTGACAGTGGGCACTGTGTAAGGGTTAAAAAAGAAAGTTGTTTCTTACATTACTGATTAAGTCATTAACAGACGCCAGTGAATTAACTTGGATGGCTTTTGGGGTTAGATAAGAAAACTAAGTCAAGAAGCACAGTATGAAACACTCCTCTTTGAGTACTACTGACAGGATTCTGCCTAAATGCAGGTCTGGCACAGGTGCTCCCTGCTCGGAAATATAGATATATGAAGAATGTCATGCAATCTATGTGTTCTTAAGTGTTACGTATGAATTTGATATGTGTATGCTTGTGGACTGAAAGCCAGCTGCCCATGTAGGTGAGGCAGAAAGAAAAGACAGCTGTCTGGGCCAAAAGAATGACATTTGACAGCTACTGAAGTGCTGACTCACTGCACAGCCATCACTAACCCCCAACAGTGGTTGCTTACAACCTACTACTTTCCTGAGGCAGTGTCCCACAGCCATGAAAGATATCTCAGATCTCCGAGGGTTAAAAACATCTTAATCCCCATATGCCTCATCCATCATATCACTCACTAGGTAGTAAATGGCTTGATTCAGCCCATATCTGCCCTCTGACCTATCAACACCCTCCACTGAGTGACCAGGTCACTGTACCAGGTCATCAGTTGCAATGTACCTCGTTAGTCTTGAAACATAAATGCTCAAGTGATAGTGGTCACCATCCCCTCAGGAATATTTTTACAAAAAGAGAGCTAAGGTTAGGTGCGAAACACAAAAAAGAAAATTTTTGCACGACATCACCTTAGACCAAAATTTTTTTCACACTTCAAAACTTAAATGACCAATGTGGGTCTGTTTGTCCTGCAAGCCAAAACAGCATACAATGATAGAGGAGAAGGGTTAAAGAAAATCCTTATCAAGAGGCCAAGTACAGGTTTTAGCATGAATGCTATCTTAAGAGTCATCTTGACACACTTGGTTCCTTCTACCCTAATGGTGGCAACCACAAGGCCACATCAGAACAATCCTCGACACCTTGATTAAGGTATCATGTTATAGTAAAACCCTAATTCTCCTCAGGGTACTCCTGCAAGGTAAGATAAGTAGTGTAGGGTAACTTCTCAAATCATGGGCACGAACGAGTCTCTTAGTCCCATGATGATACTTTCCCAACTGAAAGAGGTTTTAATATTCCTGAATACTAAAAGCTGTTCCCCCCAGCATCTCTGGTGACCAACATCATCAATCCAATATTCTCAGGCCATAAGGAGTAGTTCTAGTTGGCAGTTCACCACTTTTTTCTTGGTATCAAAAGGGGAGTTTCAAGATGAACTACTGAAGCACTACATGACCAGAAAGAAAGCCCCTCCAAATGCAAAAAAAAAGAAAAATTGGGCCTTAAAGCAAACTTGAATAACTAGCCTAGTTAACTGACTACAAGGGTAGTTAGGACCTCAAACATGTTATTACAAAAAAAAAAAAAATCTTCAAGGAAAATCTGGAAGAGTACATTTCCCAGGGATGTCAGTGTAGAAGCAAAAATCATTGACATGATAACTGCTTCTCAGATCTCAGGCTATCAAATATTGAACTACAGATTGGTCTCAATAATGCATGTGGTACGTAAAGGTCTGGAAAACAGTGTTAGACAGCAAGCAGATGACTTTCTAGACATTTCCTAAGTGAAAGATTGCATGGTCTTAGGAAACAGAGGTCATATGTAACTAACCTTTTGGAGTTCAAGAAAATAAGCTGGGAAGGGTAGTGGACTATCAGTATCTGGACTGCCAGAAAGTATTTGACACTAAACTACATGGGAGAACTATCAAGAAGCAGGATAATCTGACAAGAATAAGGGAAAAACACATATGATGGACAGAAGATTCTCTCAGACGGATGGAACAAAGGACAAATGTTAGAGTAGCCTTTTCCAACTGGGTTGATGTGACTAGAAGAGTGCCACATGGATCATTACTCTTTCTGACGAGTTGCCTAAAAGTGTGGAATCCTACATGAATACATATGCTGATGATGCAAAGGTCGTGAGGGAAGTGAAAAGTGAGGAGGATTACACCAGCTCACATGTGGACCTAGACTCCAAAATTGGTCAGAAACCTGGTTGATAAAATTTAACCTATGCAAATGTAAAGTAATGAGAATGAGACAAAGCAAAAGACAGCCTCAATATGAGTATCATCTGGCAAGAAATAAGCTTCAGGATTCTGCAAGTGAGAAGGATTTGTGAATCAACATCCCTAACCTGACGCCAGAATCCTTTATTAGGAGAATAGTTATGGAGACAAATTGTCAACATTATCTTGTGGAGGCTAAGGTGAAGATTTGTATGGGTTTTCAGAAAAGAAGAGTGAATGTTGGGGTGAAGAGGGTGGTGAGAGTAAGTGAGCTTGGGAAGGAGACTTGTGTGAGGAAGTACCAGGAGAGACTGAGTACAGAATGGAAAAAGGTGAGAACAATGGAAGTAAGGGGAGTGGGGGAGGAATGGGATGTATTTAGGGAATCAGTGATGGATTGCGCAAAAGATGCTTGTGGCATGAGAAGAGTGGGAGGTGGGTTGATTAGAAAGGGTAGTGAGTGGTGGGATGAAGAAGTAAGAGTATTAGTGAAAGAGAAGAGAGAGGCATTTGGACGATTTTTGCAGGGAAAAAATGAAATTGAGTGGGAGACGTATAAAAGAAAGAGACAGGAGGTCAAGAGAAAGGTGCAAGAGGTGAAAAAAAAGGGCAAATGAGAGTTGGGGTGAGAGAGTATCATTAAATTTTAGGGAGAATAAAAAGATGTTCTGGAAGGAGGTAAATAAAGTGCGTAAGACAAGGGAGCAAATGGGAACTTCAGTGAAGGGCGCAAATGGGGAGGTGATAACAAGTAGAGGTGATGTGAGAAGGAGATGGAGTGAGTATTTTGAAGGTTTGTTGAATGTGTTTGATTATAGAGTGGCAGATATAGGGTGTTTTGGTCGAGGTGGTGTGCAAAGTGCGAGGGTTAGGGAAAATGAGTTGGTAAACAGAGAAGAGGTAGTAAAAGCTTTGCAGAAGATGAAAGCCGGCAAGGCAGCAGGTTTGGATGGTATTGCAGTGGAATTTATTAAAAAAGGGGGTGACTGTATTGTTGACTGGTTGGTAAGGTTATTTAATGTATGTATGACTCATGGTGAGGTGCCTGAGGATTGGCGGAATGCGTGCATAGTGCCATTGTACAAAGGCAAAGGGGATAAGAGTGAGTGCTCAAATTACAGAGGTATAAGTTTGTTGAGTATTCCTGGCAAACTATATGGGAGGGTATTGATTGAGAGGGTGAAGGCATGTACAGAGCATCAGATTGGGGAAGAGCAGTGTGGTTTCAGAAGTGGTAGAGGATGTGTGGATCAGGTGTTTGCTTTGAAGAATGTATGTGAGAAATACTTAGAAAAGCAAATGGATTTGTATGTAGCATTTATGGATCTGGAGAAGGCATATGATAGAGTTGATAGAGATGCTCTGTGGAAGGTATTAAGAATATATGGTGTGGGAGGCAAGTTGTTAGAAGCAGTGAAAAGTTTTTATCGAGGATGTAAGGCATGTGTACGTGTAGGAAGAGAGGAAAGTGATTGGTTCTCAGTGAATGTAGGTTTGCGGCAGGGGTGTGTGATGTCTCCATGGTTGTTTAATTTGTTTATGGATGGGGTTGTTAGGGAGGTGAATGCAAGAGTTTTGGAAAGAGGGGCAAGTATGAAGTCTGTTGGGGATGAGAGAGCTTGGGAAGTGAGTCAGTTGTTGTTCGCTGACGATACAGCGCTGGTGGCTGATTCATGTGAGAAACTGCAGAAGCTGGTGACTGAGTTTGGTAAAGTGTGTGAAAGAAGAAAGTTAAGAGTAAATGTGAATAAGAGCAAGGTTATTAGGTACAGTAGGGTTGAGGGTCAATTCAATTGGGAGGTGAGTTTGAATGGAGAAAAACTGGAGGAAGTGAAGTGTTTTAGATATCTGGGAGTGGATCTGACAGCGGATGGAACCATGGAAGCGGAAGTGGATCATAGGGTGGGGGAGGGGGCGAAAATTCTGGGAGCCTTGAAGAATGTGTGGAAGTCGAGAACATTATCTCGGAAAGCAAAAATGGGTATGTTTGAAGGAATAGTGGTTCCAACAATGTTGTATGGTTGCAAGGCGTGGACTATGGATAGAGTTGTGCGCAGGAGGATGGATGTGCTGGAAATGAGATGTTTGAGGACAATGTGTGGTGTGAGGTGGTTTGATCGAGTAAGTAACGTAAGGGTAAGAGAGATGTGTGGAAATAAAAAGAGCGTGGTTGAGAGAGCAGAAGAGGGTGTTTTGAAATGGTTTGGTCACATGGAGAGAATGAGTGAGGAAAGATTGACCAAGAGGATATATGTGTCGGAGGTGGAGGGAACGAGGAGAAGAGGGAGACCAAATTGGAGGTGGAAAGATGGAGTGAAAAAGATTTTGTGTGATCGGGGCCTGAACATGCAGGAGGGTGAAAGGAGGGCAAAGAATAGAGTGAATTGGAGCGATGTGGTATACCGGGGTTGACGTGCTGTCAGTGGATTGAATCAAGGCATGTGTATGGGGGTGGGTTGGGCCATTTCTTTCGTCTGTTTCCTTGCGCTACCTCGCAAACGCGGGAGACAGCGGCAAAAAAAAAAAAAAAAAAAAAGGTATATAACAGAACAGCTTTCATGTAAATGGATATCTGCGAATTAGAGTTCCTTTATTCAAAGGAAGTGTAATAACCTCTCATCATCATCCACCAATAGGTTTTTCTGGTCTTTAGTTAAGGGCATCTCTAACAACTTAACCTCTCATCATCATCCACCGACAGGTTTTTCTAGTTAATCAAATATAGTTTGTTATGGAAGGAAGGAGTCAATTTAGTTGCTCTTCACTGCACTGCTTCCAATTCAAGAATATACTTACTTAAGTGTCCCATCCTGGCCACCCCAACAGTCAGAATATTCTTACAATCTCTCCTCATTTCGTTTGTTATGCAAGGAAAGAATCCATTCAGTTGCTCTTCACTGCACTGCTTCCAACTTAAGAATATCCTTACTTAAGAAGCTCATCCTGGCCACCCCAACAGGCAGAATATTCTTACAATCTCTTCTCATCTGGTTTGTTATGCAATGAAGGAATCCATTTAGCTGCTCTTCGCTTCACTGCTTCCAATTTAAGAATATCCTTGCTTAAGAGGCTCACCCTGTCCACCCCAACAGCAAAATAATGCCTTTTCCTACATGAACTCTAATCTACTTTACTGGGATGAGACAGGTATATGACAGATGAACTACTATACTAACTTATAGTTGAACAGTACTTTGTCACATAAAGTAATCCTGTGAAGACTTTCACTCCTGGACTTATATTTCTCTGCTTCTTGTGAATTCATTTAATATTGTACTGCTCTGAAATTCAGCTCATACCTTCACACAAACTCCGAGTTTAGCAGCACATAATCATGTAACTTTTGTGAAGATTGTTATTTCACAGCTCATTTATGTTTTCCATTTTTATATTTTTTTGGGTTGTGCCTTCATTATTCTTTTTTCTGTTGGATTCAACCATGCCTTATTCACATTTCTGTGTATTCATATCTGCCATGTATAATATGTATGCACACTCTAACAAGACTGAAAATACTTACAGATTCAGAACAAAAATTAGAGGTAAAGCTGTGTATTCATATCTGCCATGTATAATATGTATGCACACTCTAACAAGACTGAAAATACTTACAGATTCAGAACAAAAATTAGAGGTAAAGCTATGCGTCACAAATACTCTTGATCAATTATGGCTTACACCATTCAGATTTTTTTTCTACCAATTCCCTGGATTAACAATCATCTACATATCAAAAAAATTAGGAGGAAATAGGTGAAATATATGAAAGTCTTACTTAATATTAGTGATCATCTACAATTTAATAGTTTTATTATACCATTCTCTTCAGGAGGTATTCAATTAATGCATGAATCTATAATCAGCTACATATTTCATAAAAATATAGGAAAAAATATGTGATAAATGAAGGTTTTACCTGGCAAGACCAATAATTTAGTGTGACCCCTGGCTAGCCCTGTAAATTTGGGAATTTTGACCATATTCTGAAAATATCAAGTATAATTCAGGTCAGAACAAAACCGGAAAATTAAAAAGAAATACTTGAATTATTGTGAAAGTGATTTACGCATTAACTTCAACATTATACCACAGGTACGTAAGTTATGTTAGCTCACTTTTTTGTACATACTTTAGTTTTACATGCACTTCTTTCATACACAGTGGTCTCATTATCGAATTTGCTTAAAGATGCTCATCCCCATTATAGCTCGACCCTTCTACCCTCCCCACACCCTGCATCAGAGTATCAATGCAATGGCTTTAAACCATATCCATATAAGTAATGTTAGCTCACTTTCTGTGGACATATTCTTTATTTTCAAATGCACTTCTCTCCTTTTGTTGATGGGAAACAGAAAATTTGAGTTCCTTAAACTTATGGCCAATCTGCAGCTGCAAAAACTGCAAGTAACCGAGTTCCAAAACTTGGGAACAAGCTTTGTTACATCAGACTGTAAAATCTACAATAAAGACAAAAAGAATAACAAAAAGAAAGGGAAAAATTGTAAAAATTACAGCAATGTTTGAAGGAGCACTTGGGATCTGTGAAAATGCTTCTGACCATCATTAGTGCAGTGATGTGAATTAGCAGGAAGACAAGAATTAGGATAAAGACAAGAACCCTTACTGGGTACAAGTGGAAGTTAGGGGCTAGCTTCTAACTTTCCCTACAACAGCACTTCCTTAGGTGACAAGAGAGTCTCAGTAACATCACATCAAGCTGGTTATGGACTTACCCAAACCATTCTCCAGCCTAAAATGCGCATCTGGCGGAGAAGTGGTCCTTCAAATCTGGATACACTATGATGGAAGCTACGTACTGGTTGTACCTTCAGAACCTGTTGCATCTGCTGGGTTTGGGCCAGTTCATAAGCAGTTTGACCTGTGGAAAGACTATCACATTAGTTTCCAAGTTAAATCTTCGAACCACATGACTGTAGTTTCACAGGTGAAATAGACAGTAACATGGCAATCCTGCTACCATTTCACGAATATTCTTTTCACATTTGGCTTTACAGCAAATACTGTTGCTACAATCACACAACATATAAGTCATTACCAAGACAGAAGCAGGGAAATTTCTGGAATCCACAGGACAATTTATGAAACAGCAAATGTAACTTCCCTTTAGACGGTCTTGTTCTTTAGAGCTGATATCATTATGGTTAACAAAACAAGTTAATGGTCCTATCACACACATACACGACAGGTTTTATCCACAATTTTGGACTTAAGAAGCATAAACATATGACTTCCTTGACTAATTTTTGTAGGAAAAACATCATGGGACATCTTGCTCCCACACAATATAAAGGAAATGGGAATCATCCCCCCAACCCTCTGGTGTTGGCTCCCAAGACCCGTACTTCAAGCACCTCTTACTCGGCACCTTCTCTTGAAGGAGTCCTCCTCCAATGAGAATACTCATACTGATGCTGCTGCAGCTACTCTCCTCTTAACAAGCAAGGTGTGCAGCCCAACAGGAAGGGTGAACACCAGCCTACAACACAGCCTCAACAGGATGGAGAGAGAGAGATACCTACAATGCTGTGTGCTCCTCACATGAAAGGAAAGACACTTACTGGCAGAGATACATACAGAGCCTTGTTTTAAGGTTCGGCAAAACTATTGAAAATACTGGTTGAGTGCACAGTGACAGCATCATAACCAATGAGGATAGGTGCTGCTGCTACTGCAGTACAGGCTTAATAATTGAGAAAAGCTTAATTAATTTTAGGGCCTCCTGGGATACTCTAGTTTTCTTGAGTATCCAAGTCTCACCCTGACTTCTCATGGTGACCTTGCTTCTACACCCTTAGGGATAGAAACGAAGTGAAAGTCATTGCCCAGCTCCATCAGGGCAACAGTTTTCACAACAGATAAACACTTGGGATGTAATGACATTTCAACTTTTCAAGACAATCTGAGAGCCCATCTGCCTCAAAGAAACACTCTGCCGGAGTTGCCATCTGCCTGTGGCTGGTCAAGAGTGTGGCACAAGAGGCTCAGAAGTAGCAATGGAGTCAACCAGTCATGCTAAGGAGTAAAAGGGACAAGCAACTGAGGGTGATGGCTCTAAATGTTAATAGGATGATAGGTGAGAGCAAAAGAAAGGAGACTATGGAGTAATATAAGTTATAGTTTAGATGTGCTGGGGACTGGAAAACCCATATCCTTGGGCAAAATGTATGGAATGAAATAGAAATGACAAATACAAGTGGTGGGAGGGCATAGATAAAAAGAGTGGGGAGGAGCAGTGTGGTTTCAGAAGTGGTAGAGGATGTGTGGATCAGGTCTTTGCTTTAAGGAATGTGTGTGAGAAATACTTAGAATTATAGATGGATTTGCATGTGGCATTTATGGTCTTGGAGAAAGCATATGACAGGGTTGACAGAAATGCCTTTTGGAAGGTCTTAAGAATATACAATGTGAAAAAAAGCTGCTAAAAACAGTGACAAGTTTTTATCAAAGGGGTAAGGCATGTGTAAGAATTGGAGAGGAAAGAGAATGATTCCAAACGAGGGCTGGTTTGAGGCAGGAGTGTGTGATGTCACCATAGTTGTTCAATTAGTTTATTAATGGGGTGGTGAAGGAGGTAAATGCGAGAATCTTGGAGAAAAGAACGAGTATGTAGACTGTGGGGGATGAGAGGGCCAAGGAAATGAGTCAGTTGTTTGCTGATGATACAGCACTGGTGCAGATTCAAGTAAGAAACTGCGAAAATTGCTGACTGAGTTTGGAAGAGTGTGTAAAAGGAAGCTGAGAGTAAATGTGAATAAAATCAAGGTAATTAGGTTTAGTAGGGATGAGTGACAGGTTAGCTAGGGTGTGAATTTGAATAGAGAAAAAACTTGGGAAAAAGATGTGCCTTAGATACCTGGGAGTAAGCATGGCAGTGAATAGATGCAGAAGAGAGTCATATGTTTAGTATGGATGGGAAAGGTGCTTGAAGCACTGAAGAATGTATGGAACAAGATATCTTTTCTCCAGTCATGGACAGAAGTCCACTTCTAGGTCAGGCCTTAACTAAAATGTGGAGAACATTATGAAAGGGAAAAAGAAGAGATAAGGAAAAGTATTTACGAATTTTGGAGGTAGAGAAAAACCTGTCTTTTAAAATGTGCCAGGTCAAATTGGAAAGACATGAGAAAGAAGAGTGTTCCAAAGCTTTGAGGTGTTGGGAAAGAAAGGGTTATCAAAATGGCCCACCCTTAATTACTGATGGCCACAAAGTAGTCATGTGACACATAAACTTGCTAAGTATTGCATGATCTAGCAACTGATGGGGGAACACAAGCAGTTATCTCTTGGGAGCAAAAACCAATGTAATACCTATAGAAGAGGGAAATATAACTATAACTAACATTGCAGCATAAGGCAAAAGGGTTAAGTTTTGAAATTAGCCTTGGACATTTTATACTTCAGACCGCTTTCAACTCTCTCAAGCGAGGACGCAGAGCTAGAACTGCCCCAGATGCGAGAGCAGTATTCCATACAAGGACTAGTCAGTCCTTTGTATAAACAAAGCAACTGTTCAGAAGAAATTTCAACACATAAACATAAATCCCAATTTCTTAGAGGCAGACTCAGCTATTTCTATAATGTGGGGTTTCCATGAAAGAGTGAATGTTTCAGTAATACCAAGTATGTTCATTGAATTAAGAAGTGGAACTACAGAGCCATCAAAGGAGGACTGAGAGTTGGGAGGAGATTTCAGTAGATAGATGGGTAGAAGCTGAGTCTTGTAGGCACTAAACTTAACCAAATTTTGCCTAATCCACTGAGATATCTCTCCAAGTCAGGGTTTATTGAGGAAGTTGTGTCGAGATGAGATGCAGATTGAAAGAAGGAGCAAAACTGAAAGATATGGAAGAATGCAGTGTTAAGACATCAGTGTATGAGTACACTTGGTTATTTGTGGGAGAGAGGAAATCATTGATAAAAAAAAAAACACAAAAAATGTAGGGGACATGAGAGAACTTTAAGAGAAACTGCTGTTAATGGAGGAAGAAGGTGGGGATAGCAGTCCCAACAATATTATATGGATGCAAGGCATGGGCTATAGATAAGGTTATGCAGAGGAGAGTGGATGTGTTGGTAATGAAATGTTTGAGAACAATACATGGTGTGCAGTGGTTTGATTGAGAAATCAATGAAAGGGTAGGAGATGTGTGTGGTATAAAACATGTGGTTGAGACAGGTGAAGAAGGTGTGCTGAAATGGTTTGGAAATATGGAGAGAATGAGTTAGGAATGACAAAACAGCTAGAGAATGGATGCAAGTTGATGCAGCCTTTCTTCATCTGTTCATGGCACTACCTCACTAATGTGGGAAATTTTTCCATTCTGATGGTACTATAGCTGTACTATAGCAACTCTCTTTGGTTCCCATTTCTCCTCTAACTCCCACTCAAACATTCCTTCACTCCCTAATGCTCCTCTTACTAATCCTACGCCTCTTCCCATAATCTCTTTTCAGACAGTCTGAAAAGTACTTCTCTCTCTGGACATAAGCAAGGCTTATGGTCCTTATGGCATTCGTACTTGTTTACTGAGAGTGTGCCTCTGAATGTGCACCTGTGCTTGCTTGTCTGTTTCATTTATGCTTAAAAGCCAAAACTTTTCCTTCTCCTTGGAAACATGCACTGACATTCCATCACTAAGAAGGATGACTGTTCTCACCTTTCTAATTATCATCCTGTTGCTTTGACATCTACCATTTCCAAAGTCTTTGAATCCCTCCTCAACTCCTATATCCTTAAACACCATGAAAATCACAGTCTTCTCTCTTATCATCAGTATAGCTCCTGTAAATGATTGGTCATCATCCCTGAAAGATTTTGGGGAGTCATGTGTAGTTGCCCCTGACATATCTAAGGCTTTTGATTGGATCTGGCATTGGGGTCTCATCTTAAGCTCCCCTCTTTTGGCTTTCCTCCCTCACTTTACTGCTTCATATCTAGCTTTCTCTCTGCCCAATCTATTTCTGTGATTGTTGAAGGATCAGCAGTGTCCCTCAAGGCTATGTCCTGTCCTGTCCCCTACAATTTTTCTACTTTTTTTCAATGATTTCCTCTCCTCTACAAATAATTCAATGCACTCATATGATGACAACTCAGTACTGCATTCATCCACATCCTTCAATTCTGTTTCCTCTTCTCTCACTTGATCTGCATCTCATCTTGACACGGCTCCCTCAAATTCAGAGTTAGATAAGATATCTCAGTGGGGTACACAAAATCTTGTTAAGTATAATGCCTCCAAGACCCAATTTATACCCATCTCTTTATTGATAATGCCTCACAACTCTCATTTCTCCTTTGACAGTTCTGAAATTCCACTTTCTGACTCAATGACCATGCTTGGTATTACTGTAACATCCACTCTCTCTTGAAACCAACACATTCCAGGAATAGCTACATCTGCCTCTTAGAAACTAGGTGTCCTGTTTAGATGTCAAAACTTCTCTTCTGAACAGTTCCTCTGTTTATAAAAGGGATTGATGGAGTATGGCTCCCAAATTTGGAGCAATTCTACCTCTGTATACTTAACAGAATCGAGTCAAAAGCGATCTGACATAAACTGTGCCAGGCTAACTTCCAAACTTGACCCCTTTGCCCTATGCTGTAATGTTGATTCGCTTTCCCTAATCTAAAGCTATTACAATGGTTTTTCACTCCTGAAAGCTGGCTGCCTGTGTGCCCCCACCACCAGCTAGACCAAACAATACTCAGCAACCTGCTGCATCACATGATTATTGTGTGGCCGGCCATCGGATTCTCAAGGGTGGGCCATTTTGATACCTACTTCTTTCCCTGAATGCCAAAGCATTGGAACTCTCTACCTTCCCATATTTTTCCCAATAACTATGACCTAGCACATTTCATAAGACAAGTCTTTCACTTCCTCGAAAATTCTTAAATACTTTCCCTTGTCTTGTCTTTTTGCATCTCATAATTCTCTCTATATTTCAAGCTCGGCCTTGATGTGGACTTTTATCTGTGGCTGGAGCCTATGAAAAAGAGACGAAGAAAGACCCATCCATTATCGTACAAATATCTATACATATACATACATTATTATATTATCGTAATCACAGTCTCCCACATTAGCAAGGTTGCTCAAGGAAACAGACAAAGAATGGCCCAACCCATCCAAATACACATGTATAAACATAAATGCCCACATACGCACATATACATATATATGCATTTCAACATATACATATATATACACAAGTACAAATTCATACTTGCTGCCTTCCTCCATTCCTGTAGCCACCCCACCACACATGAAATAGCATCCCATCCCCCTCCAGTGAGGTAGTGCTAAGAAAAGACAAAAAAGGCCACATTTGTTCACACTCAGTCTCTAGCTGTCATGAGTAATGCACTGAAACCATAGCTCCCTTTCCATATCCAAGCTCCACAGACCTGTCCATGGTTTACCCCAGACACTTCACATGCCCTCGTACAATCCACCAACAGCATGTCGACCCTGGTATACCACATCATTCCAATGCACTATATTCCTTGTACACCTTTCACCCTCCTGCATGTTCAGGCCCCGATCGCTCAAAATATTTTTCACTCCATCCTTCCACCTCCAATTTGGTCTCTCGCTTCTCCTTCTTCCCTCCACCTCTGAAATATACAACTTCTTTGTCAATCTTTCCTCACTCATTCTCTCCATGTGACCAAACCATTTCAACACACCCTCTTCTGCTCTCTAAACCACGCCCTTTATATTACTACACATTTCTCCACCCTTTCATTACTTAATCAATCAAATCACCTCACACCACATATTGTCCTCAAACATTTCATTTCCAACACACCCATCCTCCTCTGCATAACCCTATCTACAGCCCATGCCTCACGACTATATAATATTGTTGGGACCACAATTCCTACAAACATACCCATTTTTGCTCTCCGAGATAACATTCTCGCCTTCCACACATTCTTCACTGCTCCCAGAACCTTTGCCCCCTCTCCCACCCTGTGACTCACTTCTGCTTCCATGGTTCCATCCACTGCTAAGTCCATTCTCAGATATCTAAAACACTTCACTTCCTCCAGTTTTCTCCATGCAAACAGACCTCCCAATTAACTTGTTGCTCAACCCTACTGAACCTAAAAACCTTGCTCTTATTCACACAGCAACCAGTGCTGTATCATCAGCGAACAACAACTGACTCACTTCCTAAGCCCTCTCATCCACAACAGACTGCATACTTGCCCCTCACTCCAAAACTCTTGCATTCACCTCCCCAACCACCCCATCCATAAACTAATTAAACAACCATTGAGACATCACGCACCCCTGCCACAGACCGACATTCACTAGGAACTAATCACTTTCCTCTCTTCCAACTCGTATACATGCCTTACATCCTCGATAAAAACTTTTCACTGCTTCTAGCAACTTACCTCCCACACCATATACTCTTAAGATCTTCCACAAAGCATCTTTATCAACCTTATCATGTGCCTTCTCCAGATCCATAAATGCTACATATAAATCCATCTGTTTTTCTAAGTATTTCTCACAGACGTTCTTTAAAGCAAACACCTGTCCTACACATCATCTACCACTTCTGAAACCAGACAGCTCTTCTCTAGTCTGTACATGCCTTTATCCTCTCAATCAATACCTTCCCATATAATTTCCTAGGAATACTCGAAACTTATACCTCTGTAATTTGAACACTCTCCTTTACCGCCTTTGCCTATGTACAATGGCACTATGAATGCATTCTGCCTATCCTCAGGCACTTCACCATAATCCATACATACACTGAATATCTTTAACAACCAATCAACAACACAGTCACCCCCCTTTTTTAAGAAGTTCCACAGCAATACCACCCAAACCCGCTGCCTTGCCGGCTTTCATCTTACACAAAGCTTTCACTACCTCTTCTCTGTTTACCAAATCATTCTCACTGACCCTCTCACTTCAAACACCACCCTGACCAAAACACCCTATATCTGCCATTCTATCATCAAACACATTCAACAAACCTTCAAAATACTCACTTCATCTCCTTCTCACTTCATCACTACCTGTTATTACCTCCCATTAGCCCCCTTCACCGATGTTCCCATTTGTTCTCTTGTCTTACGCACTTTATTTACCACCTTCCAAAATATCTTTTTTTTTTTTTTTTTGCCGCTGTCTCCCGCGTTTGCGAGGTAGTGCAAGGAAACACACGAAAGAAATGGCCCAACGCACCCTCATACACATGTATATACATACGTCCACACACGCAAATATATATACCTACACAGCTTTCCATGGTTTACCCCAGACGCTTCACATGCCCTGATTCAATCCACTGACAGCACGTCAACCCCAGTATACCACATCGATCCAATTCACTCTATTCCTTGCCCTCCTTTCACCCTCCTGCATGTTCAGGCCCCGATCACTCAAAATCTTTTTCACTCCATCTTTACACCTCCAATTTGGTCTCCCACTTCTCCTCATTCCCTCCACTTCCGACACATATATCCTCTTGGTCAATCTTTCCTCACTCATTCTCTCCATGTGCCCAAACCATTTCAAAACACTCTCTTCTGCTCTCTCAACCACGCTCTTTATTTCCACACATCTCTCTTACCCTTACGTTACTTACTCGATCAAACCACCTCACACCACACATTGTCCTCAAACATCTCATTTCCAGCACATCCATCCTCCTGCGCACAACTCTATCCATAGCCCACGCCTCGCAACCATACAACATTGTTGGAACCACTATTCCTTCAAACATACCCATTTTTGCTTTCCGAGATAATGTTCTCGACTTCCACACATTCTTCAAGGCTCCCAGGATTTTCGCCCCCTCCCCCACCCTATGATCCACTTCCGCTTCCATGGTTCCATCCGCTGCCAGATCCACTCCCAGATATCTAAAACACTTTACTTCCTCCAGTTTTTCTCCATTCAAACTTACCTCCCAATTGACTTGACCCTCAACCCTACTGTACCTAATTACCTTGCTCTTATTCACATTTACTCTTAACTTTCTTCTTTCACACACTTTACCAAACTCAGTCACCACCTTCTGCAGTTTCTCACATGAATCAGCCACCAACACTGTATCATCAGCGAACAACAACTGACTCACTTCCCAAGCTCTCTCATCCCCAACAGACTTCATACTTGCCCCTCTTTCCAAAACTCTTGCATTCACCTCCCTAACAACCCCATTCATGAACAAATTAAACAACCATGGAGACATCACACACCCCTGCCACACACCTACATTCACTGAGAACCAATCACTTTCCTCTCTTCCTACACGTACACATATCTTTTTATTCTCCATAAAATCTAATGATACTATCTCACCCTAACTCTCATTTGCCCTCTTTTTCACCTCTTACACCTTTCTCTTGACCTCCTTCCACTTTCTTTTATACACCCCCCAGTCATTAGCACTGCTTCCCTTCAAAAATTGGCCAAATCCCACTCTCTTCTCTTTCACTAACAACCTTACTTCTTCATCCCACCACTCACTATCATCTCGAATCTGCCCACCTCCCACCTTTCTCATGCCACATGCATCTTCTGCGCAAGCCATCAATGCTTCCCTAAATACATCCCATTCCTCCCCACTCCCCTCACGTCATTTGCTCTCACCTTTTGCCATTCTACATTCAATCTCTCCTCATACTTCCTCACATAAGTCTACTTTCCAAGCTCACTTACTCTCACCACTCTCTTCTCCCCAACATTCCCTCTTCTTTTCTGAAAACCTCTACAAATCTTCACCTTCGACTCCACAAGATAGTGATCACACATCCCTCCAGCTGCCCTTTTCAGCACATTAACATCCAAAAGTCTCTCTTTCACATACATATACATATATATACTTTTTCTTTATTTTCATTATACTTCATTGCCATTTCCCCCATCAACAAGGTAGACCCAGGAAACAGACAAAGAATGGCCCATCCACTCATATACATATATATATATGCATAAACGCTCATACACACACATATACATATCAACACATACACATGTACATATGTATATATACACTTTTTTTTTTTTTTGTCGCTGTCTCCCGCATTTGCGAGGTAGCGCAAGGAAACAGACGAAAGAAATGGCCCAACCCACCCCCATACACATGTATATACATACGTCCACACATGCAAATATACATACCTACACAGCTTTCCATGGTTTATCCCACACGCTTCACATGCCCTGATTCAATCCACTGACAGCACGTCAACCCCGGTATACCACATCGATCCAATTCACTCTATTCCTTGCCCTCCTTTCACCCTCCTGCATGTTCAGGCCCTGATCACACAAAATCTTTTTCATTCCATCTTTACACCTCCAATTTGGTCTCCCACTTCTCCTCGTTCCCTCCACCTCCGACACATATATCCTCTTGGTCAATCTTTCCTCACTCATTCTCTCCATGTGCCCAAACCATTTCAAAACACCCTCTTCTGCTCTCTCAACCATGCTCTTTTTATTTCCACACATCTCTCTTACCCTTACGTTACTTACTCGATCAACCACCTCACACCACACATTGTCCTCAAACATCTCATTTCCAGCACATCCATCCTCCTGTGCACAACTCTATCCATAGCCCACACCTCGCAACCATACAACATTGTTGGAACCACTATTCCTTCAAACATACCCATTTTTGCTTTCCGAGATAATGTTCTCGACTTCCACACATTCTTCAAGGCTCCCAGGATTTTCGCTCCCTCCCCACCCTATGATCCACTTCCGCTTCCATGGTTCCATCCGCTGCAAGATCCACTCCCAGATATCTAAAACACTTTACTTCCTCCAGTTTTTCTCCATTCAAACATACCTCCCAATTGACTTGACCCTCAACCCTACTGTACCTAATAACCTTGCTCTTATTCACATTTACTCTTAACTTTCTTCTTTCACACACTTTACCAAACTCAGTCACCAGCTTCTGCAGTTTCTCACATGAATCAGCAACCAGCGCTGTATCATCAGCGAACAACAACTGACTCACTTCCCAAGCTCTCTCATCCCCCAACAGACTTCATACTTGCCCCTCTTTCCAAAACTCTTGCATTCACCTCCCTAACAACCCCATCCATAAACAAATTAAACAACCATGGAGACATCACACACCCCTGCCGCAAACCTATATTCACTGAGAACCAATCACTCTCCTCTCTTCCTACACATACACATGCCTTACATCCTCGATAAAAACTTTTCACTGCTTCTAACAACTTGCCTCCCACACCATATATTCTTAATACCTTCCACAGAACATCTCTATCAACTCTATCATATGCCTTCTCCAGATCCATAAATGCTACTTACAAATCCAGCAGGTTTGGATGGTATTGCAGTGGAATTTATTAAAAAAGGGGGTGACTGTATTATTGACTGGTTGGTAAGGTTATTTAATGTATGTATGACTCATGGTGAGGTGCCTGAGGATTGGCGGAATGTGTGCATAGTGCCACTGTACAAAGGCAAAGGGGATAAGAGTGAGTGCACAAATTACAGAGGTATAAGTTTGTTGAGTATTCCTGGTAAATTATATGGGAGGGTATTGAATGAGAGGGTGAAGGCATGTACAGAGCATCAGATTGGGGAAGAGCAGTGTGGTTTCAGAAGTGGTAGAGGATGTGTGGATCAGGTGTTTGCTTTGAAGAATGTATGAGAAATACTTAGAAAAGCAAATGGATTTGTATGTAGCATTTATGGATCTGGAGAAGGCATATGATATACACATAAAAAGACATATACACATGGGCATATTCATGCTTCCTACCCTTCATCCATTCCTGGCGTGACCCTGCTCCACAGGAAACAGCATCGCTATCTACTACTTCAGCGAGGTAGTGCCAGGAAAACACAAAAAAGGCCACATCTGTTCACACTCATTCTGTAGCTGTCATGTGTAATGCATCAAAACCAAAATGCTCTATTCTTATCCAAGCCCCACAGACCTTTCCATGGTTTACCCCAGATGTTTAACATGTCCTGGTTCAGTTCACTGTACAATGGCACTATACATGCATTCAACTAATTCTCAGGCATTCTACCATGATCCATACTTACAGTGAATATCCTTACCAACCAATCAACAACACAGTCACCCCCTTTATCGATAAATTCTATTGCAATGCCATCCAAACTCGCTGCCTTGCTGGATTTCATCTTCCACAAAGTTTTCAATACCTCCCTCTCTCTTAACCAAACAGTTCTCCCTGACCCTCTCACTTCACACACCACCAAAACCAAAACACTCTATATCTGCCACTCTATCGTCAAACACAATCAACAAACCTTCAAAATACTCATTCCATCTCTTTCTCACTTCATCACTACCTGTTATTACTTCCCCCATCTGCCTCCTTCACCCATGTTCCCATTTGTTCTCTTCCCTTACACATGTTATTTACCTCCTTCCAAAACACCTTATCATTCTCCATAAAGTTTAATGATCCTCTATCATGCCAACTCTTATATGCCCTCTTTTTCAACCCTTGCACCTTCCTCTTGACCTCCTGCCACTTTCATTTATACATCTTCCAGTCATTTACACTACTTCCCTGCAAGTATTATCCAAATGCCTCTCTTTTTTCTTTCACTACCACTTTACTTCTTCATCCCACAACTCACTACCCTTTCCAATCTGCCCACCTCCCACCTTTCTCATGCCACATGCACCTTCTGCGCAAGCCATCACTGCTTCCCTAAATACATCCCATTCCTCACCCATTCCCCTCATGTCATTTGCTCTCACCTTTTCCCATTCTACACTCAATCTCTCCTGATACTTCCTCAGACAAGTCTCCTTTCAAGCTCACTTACTCTCACCACTCTCTTCCCCCTAACATTCTCTCTTCTTTTTTGAAAACCTCTACAAATCTCCACCTTCGCCTCCACAAGATAATGATCAGACATCCCTCCAGCTGCCCCTCTCAGCACATTAACATCCAAAAGTCTCTCTTTTACATGCCTATCAATCGACACGTAAACCAATAATGCCCTTTGACCATCTCTTCTGCTCATATACATTTACTTATGTATATCTCCACTTTTAAGCCCAATATTCCCAACCACCAGTCTTTTATCAGCACACAAATCCACAAGCTCTTCACCATTTCCATTTATAACACTGAAAACTCCATGTACACCAATCATACCCTTAAGTGCCACATTACCCACCTTCACATTCAATCACCCATCACTTAAACCCAGTCTTGTGCATCAAAGCTGCTAACACACTCACTCAGCTGCTCCCAAAACACTTTCCTCTTATGATCTTTCTTCTTATGACGAGGTGCATACATACTAATAACAACCCATCTTTCTCCATCCACTTTAGGTTCTACCCACATCAATCTAAAATTTACTTTCTTACACTCTATCACATACTCCTACAACTCCCGCTTCAGGAGTAGCGCTACTCCTCCCTTAGCTCTTGTCCTCTCACCAACCTGACTTTACTCCCAAGACTTTCCTATACCACTCTTCCCCTTTTCCTTCAGCTTCTTTCACTCAGAGCCAGAACATCCAGCTTTCTTTCCCCAAACATACTACCATTCACTCCTTTCTTTTCATCATGGTTACATCTCACACATATTCAGGCACCTCAATCTGAGCCTTCGAGGAAGATAAGCACTCCCCACTTGACTCCTTCCATATCCCTTTTTTTTATCATTATTATCATTATACTTTGTCACTGTCTCCGGCGTCAGCGAGGTAGCGCAAGGAAACAGGCGAAAGAAGGGCCCTACCCACCCACATACACATGTATATACATACACATCCACACATGCACATATACATAACTATACATCTCAACGTATACAGATATATACACACACAGAGACATATACATATATACACATGCACGTAATTCATACTGTCTGCCCTTATTCATTCCCGTCGCCACCCCACCACAAATGAAATGAAAAACCCCCTAACCCCGCATGTGCGTGAGGCAGTGCTAAGAAGACAACGAAGGCCACATTCATTCACACTCAGTCTCTAGCTGTCATATATAATGCACCGAA
The DNA here is from genome assembly GCF_036320965.1 of Panulirus ornatus. Taxonomy (NCBI): domain Eukaryota; kingdom Metazoa; phylum Arthropoda; class Malacostraca; order Decapoda; family Palinuridae; genus Panulirus; species Panulirus ornatus. Next base: position 29,506,256 of record NC_092232.1, read on the forward strand.
ACCACAGATCCCTTTCCACATCCAGGCCCCACACAACTTTCCATGGTTTACCCGATGCTTCATATGCCCTGGTTCAATCCATTGACAGCACGTCAACCCTGGTATATCACATTGTTCCAATTCACTCTATTCCTTGCACGCCTTTCACCCTCCTCCATGTTCAGGCCCCGATCACTCTAAATCTTTTTCACTCCATCTTTCCACCTACAATTTGGTCTCCCACTTCTCCTCATTCCCTCCACCTCCGACACATATATTCTCTAGGTCAATCTTTCCTCACTCATTCCCTCCATGTGACCAAACCATTTCAAAACACCCTCTTCTGCTCTCTCAACCACACTCTTTATATTACCACACATCTCTCTTACCCTTACATTACTTACTCGATCAAACCACCTCACACCACATATTGTCCTCAAACATCTCATTTCGAGTATGTCCACCCTCCTCCACACAACTCTATCTATAGCCCATGCCTCACAACCATATAACATTGTTCGAACCACTTTTCCTTCAAACATACCCATTTTTGCTTTCCAAGATAATGTTCTTGCCTTCTACACATTCTTCAACACTCCCAGAACCTTCGCACCCTCCCCCACCCTGTGACTCACTTCACTTCCATGGTTCCATCCACTGCTAAAACACTTCACTTCCTCCAGTTTTTCTCCAACCAAACTTACCTCCCAATCAACTTGTCCCTCAACCCTACTGAACCTAATAACCTTGCTCTTATCCACATTTACTCTCAGCGTTCTTCTTTCACACACTTTATAAAACCCAGTCACCAGCTTCTGCAGTTTCTTATCCAAATCAGCCACCAGTACTATTCATCAGCGAACAGCAACTGACTCACTTCCAAAGCACACTCATACACAACAGACTACATACTTGCCCCTCTTTCTAAAACTCTTACATTTACCTCACTAACAACCCCATCCATAAACAAATTAAACAACCATGGAGACATCACGCACCCCTGCCACAAGCCGACATTCACTGGGGACTGATCACTTTCCTCTCTTCCTACTCGTACATACGCCTTACATCCTCGATAAAAACTTTTCACTGCTTCTAGCAACTTACCTTCCACACCATATACTCTTAATACCTTCCACAGACCATCTCTATGAAGTCTGTCATATGCCTTCTCCAGATCCATAAATGTTACATACAAATCCATTTGTCTTTCTAAGTATTTCTCACATACATTATTCAAAGCAAACACATGATCCACATGGACTGAACCAGGGCATATGAAGTGTTTGAGGTAAACCATGGAAAGTTTTGTGGGGCCTAGATGTGGAAAGGGAGCTGTGGTTTCGGTGCATTACACATGACAGCTAGATACTGAGTGTGAGCAAATGTGGGCTTTGTTTTCTTTTCCTAGCGCTACCTCTCTCGCACAAGGGGAGGGGGGTGCCATTTCATGTGTGGCGGGGTGGCGACAGGAATGGATGAGGGCAACAAGTATGAATATGTACATGTGTATATATGTATGTCTGTGAATGTATATGTATACAGTGAAATGTATAGGTATGTATATGTGCATAAGTGGGCGTGTATCTATATTCATATATATGTGGGTGGGTTGGGCCATTCTTTCGTCTGTGTCCTTGCGCTACCTCACTGACGCGGAAGACAGCGATTAAGTATAATAAAAAATGTATAAATATGTCAAAGAAGGCGACTAAAGGGGACAGGAGCGAGGGGCTAAAAACCCTCCCCTCCTTGTATTTCAATTTTCTAATAGGGGAAACAGAAGGAGTTATGCTGGGAGTGCTCATCCTCCTCGAAGGCTCAGACTGGGGTATCTAAATGTGTGTGGATGTAACCAAGATGAGAAAAAAGGAGAGATAGGTAGTATGCTTGAGGAAAGGAACCTGGATGTTTTGGCTCTGAGTGAAACATAGTTCAAGGGTAAAGGGGAGGAGTGGTTTGGGAATATTTTGGGAGTAAAGTCAGGGGTTGGTGAGAGGACAAGAGCAAAGGAAGGAGTAGCACTACTCCTGAAACAGGAGTTGTGGGAGTATGTGACAGAGTGTAAGAAAGTAAACTATACATTGATATGAGTAAAACTGAAAGTGGATGGAGAGAGATGGGTGATTATTGGGGCCTATGCACCTGGGCATGAGAAGAAAGATCATGAGAGGTAAGTGTTTTGGGAGCAGCTGCGCGAGTGTGTTTAGCAGTTTTGATGCATGAGACCGGGTTATAGTGATGGTTGATTTGAACGCAAAGGTGAGTAATGTGGCAGTGGAGGGAATAATTGGTGTACATTGGGTGTTCAGTGTTGTAAAGGGAAATGAAGAGCTTGTAGATTTGTTTGCTGAAAAAGGACTGGTGATTGGGAATACCTGGTTTAAAAAGAGAGATATAAGTATATGCATGTAAGTAGGAGAGATGGCCAGAGAGCATTATTGGATTACTTGTTAATTGATAGGTGCGTGAAAGAGAGACTTTTGGATGTTAATCTGCTGAGAGGTGCAACTGGAGGGATGTCTGATCATTATCTTGTGGAGGCAAAGGTGAAGATTTGTAAAGGTTTTCAGAAAAGAGGGGAGAATGTTGAGAAGAAAAGAGTGGTGAGAGTAAGTGAGCTTGGGAAGGAGACTTGTGTGAGGAAATACCAGGAAAGACTGAGTGCAGAATGGAAAATGGCGAGAGCAAAGGATGTAAGGGGAGTGGGGGAGGAATGGGATGTATTTAGGGAAGCAGTGATGCCTTGTGCAAAAGATGCTTGTGGCATGTAAAGCGTGGGAGGTGGGCAGATTGGAAAGGGTAGTGAGTGGTGGGATGATGAAGTAAGATGATTAGTGAAAGAAAAGGGAGAGGCATTTTGACAATTTTTGCGAGGAAATAGTGCAAATGTCTGGGAGATGTATAGAAGAAAGAGGCAGAAGGCCAAGAGAAAGGTGCAAGAGGTGAAAAAGAGGGCAAATGAGAGTTGGGGTAAGAGAGTATCACTAAATCTTAGGGAGAATAAAAAGATGTTTTGGAAGGAGGTAAATAAAGTGCGTAAGACAAGAGAACAAATGGGAACATCGGTGAAGGGGGCAAATGGGAAGGTAATAACAAGTAGTGGTGATGTGAGAAGGTGGTGGAGTGAGTATTTTGAAGGTTTGTTGAATGTATTAGATTATAGAGTGGCAGATATAGAGTGTATGCGTTGAGGTGGTGTGCGATGTGAGAGGGTCAGTGAGAATGATTTGGTAAACAGAGAAGAGGTAGTGAAAGCTTTGCAGAAGATGAAAGCCGGCAAGGCGGCAGGTTTGGATGGTATTGTAGTGGGATATATTAATAAAGGGGGTGACTGTGTTGTTGACTGGTTGGTGAGGATATTTGATGTATGTATGGCTCGTGGTGAAGTGCCTGAGGATTAGCGGAATGCATGCATAGTGCCATTGTACAAAGGCAAAGGGGATAAAGGTGAGTGTTCAAATTACAGAGGTACAAGTTTGTTGAGTATTCCTAGAAAATTATATGGGAGGGTATTGATTGAGAGGGTGTAGGCATGTACAGAACGTCAGATTAGGGAGGAGCAGCGTAGTTTTAGAAGTGGAAGAGGATGTTTGGATCAGGTGCATGCTTTGAATAATGTATGCGAAAAATATTTAGAAAAACAAATGGATTTGTATGTAGCATTTATGGATCTGGAGAAGGCATATGATAGAGTTGATAGAGATGCTCTGTGGAGAGGTATTAAGAGTATATGGTGTGGGAGGCAAAGTTGCAGGAAGCAGTGAAAAGTTTTTATTGAGGATGTAAGGCATGTGTATAAGTAGAAAGAGAGGAAAGTGGGTGGTTCTTAGTGAATATCTGTTTGCGGCAGGGGTGCGTGATGTCTCCATGGTTGTTTAATTAGTTTATGGATGGGGTTGTTAGGGAGGTGAATGCAAGAGTTTTGGAGAGAGGCAAGTATGAAGTCTGTTGTGGATGAGAGGGCTTGGAAAGTAAGTCAGTTGTTTTTTGCTGATGATACAGCACTGGTGGCTGATTCGGGCGAGAAACTGCAGAAGCTGGTGACTGAGTTTGGTAAAGTGAGTGAAAGAAGAAAGCTGAGAGTAAAAAATGTGAATAAGAGCAAGGTTATTAGGTACAGAGGGGTTAAGGGAGGTACAGTACGGTTGAGGGACAGGTCAATTGGGAGGTAAGTTTGAATGGAGAAAAACTGGAGGAAGTGAAGTGTTTTAGATATCTGGGAGTGGTTTTGGCAGCGGATGCAACCATGGAAGCGGAAGTGAGTCACAGGGTGGGGGAGGGGGCAAAAGTTCTGGAAGCATTGAAAAATGTGTGGAAGGCGAGAGCATTATCCTCAAAAGCAAAAATGGGTATGTTTGAAGGAATAGTGGTTCCAACAATGTTGCATGGTTGCGAGGCATGGGCTATAGATAGGGTTGTACGGAGGAGGGTGGATGTGTTGGGAATGAGATGTTTGGGGACAATATGTGGTGTGAGGTGGCTCGATCGAGTAAGTAATGAAAGGGTAAGAGAGATGTGTGGTAATAAAAAGAGTGTGGTTAAGAGAGCAGAAGATGGTGTATTGAAATGGTTTGGTCACATGGAGAGAATGAGTAAGGAAAGCTTGACAAAGAGGATACATGTGTCAGAGGTGGAGGGAACAAGGAGATGAGGGCCTGAACATGCAGGAGGGTGAAAGGCGTGCAAAGAATAGAGGAATTGGAACGATGTGGTATACCGGGGTCAACATGCTGTCAATGGATTGAACCATGGCATGTGAAGTGTCTGGGGTAAACCATAGAAAGTTTTGTGGGGTTTGGATGTGGAAAGGGAGGAGTGGTTTTGGTGCATTATACATGACAGCTAGAGACTGAGTGTGAACGAATGTGGCTTTGTTGTCTTTTCTTAGCGCTACCTCGCGTGTGTGCAGGGGGAGGGGGTTGTTATTACATGTGGGGCAGGGTGGCGATGGGAATGAATAAAGGCAGCAAGTATGAATTATGTACATGTGTATATATGTATATGTCTGTGTATGGATATTTATGTATACATCAAAATGTATAGGTATGTATATGTGCATGAGTGGACGTGTTTGTATATACATGTGTATTTGGGTGGGTTGGACCTTTCTTTCGTCTGTTTCCTTGTGCTACCTCGCTAACACGGGAGACAGCGACAAAGTATAATAAAAACATAAATAAATGGTCCATCCACTCATACATACACATACATGTATATATACATAAAGGCCCTTACACACACATATACATATCAACATACACTTACATTTACATACACAGACATATACACATGTACATATCCATACTTACCTTCATCCATTCCTGATGCCACCCCACCACACACGAAACAGCATTGCTATCCCCACTTCAGTTAGGAAGCAACAGTAAAACAGACAAAAGAGGCCACATTCGTTCACACTCAGTCTCTAACTGTCATGTGTAATGCACCAAAACCACACCTCCCTATCCACATCCAGGCCCCAAAGACCTTTCCATGCTTTAACCGAAACACTTCACATGCCCTGGTCCAGTCCAATGACAGCATGTCGACCCTGGTATACCACATCGTTCCAATTCACTCTCTTCCTTGCACACCTCTCACACTCCTGTATGTTCAGGCCCCGATCGCTTAAAATCTCTTCACTCTATCCTTTCACCTCCAGTTTGGTCTCCCACTTCTTCTTCCCTCCAGCTCTTACACATACATCCTCTCTGTCAATCTTTTCTCATTCATTCTCTTCATATGTCCAAATCATTTCAACACACCCTCTTCTGCTCTCTCAACCATGCTCTATTTATTTCCACACACCTTTCTTACCCTTTCATTACTTAATCAAACCACCTCACACCACATACTGTCCTCAAGCATTTCATTTCCAATACATCCACCTTCCTCCATACAACCCTATTCATAGCCCATGCCTAGCAACCATATAATATGGTTGGAGCTATGGTTCCTTCAAACACACCCATTTTTGCTCTCCAAGATAATGTTCTCTCTTTCCACACATTCTTCATCATTCCCAGAACCTTTGTTGTTTCCTGCATTAGCAAGATAGTGTCAGAAAACAGACAAAGAAAGACACATCCATTCATATATGCACATATTTACATACTCTATGTGCACATACACATATATATATGTATATGCATGCATATAAGTACATATATTTGTACATGTAAATATTCATAATTGCTCACCATCACCCATTCCCAACACCACCCTCTCCCACTGGAAACAGGAGAAATGTATGAGGGAAAACAAAAAAATAAAATACATTATCTTCTTTCCCCCAACACCTGATCGCCAACCCTTATGTCAGTGAGGTCACACCAGGAAACAGACAAAGAAAGGCCACACTCGCGCAGTCATTCTTTTGCTGTTATGCGTAATGCACCAAAACCATAGCTCCCTATCCACACTCAAGCCCCACAGACCTTTCCATGGTTTATCCTGGACATTTCAAATGCCCTGGTTCAGTCCACTGTCAGCTCACTGACCCCAGTATACCATATCGTCTGACTTCAATCTATCCTGTGCAAGCCCTTCCCCCTTTGATTTCCTGAATCTATCCTTGCACTGTATAGGGAAAGACAGTCTTCTTCCTGACCTTAAAAATACATAGTACTGGTGTAGAGGATGAGTTGCATCTTGCATGATCTTCTCCACCTGCTTCATTGCACATTCCTGATACAGCATGTCTAATGTTTTATTGTTTGTACCCAATTTCCTAGCTTTTTTAACAATTTTCTCATTTATTTTTATCTTTACTCTTTAGCTTGCCATACCAGGCGGTAACTGAAAAACATAAAATTGATCCTATAGTTAACCTATAAAAAAATTAATCAATGAGTTGTCTAACAGTAGACTATTCAAGATACATACAAAGTGCAATCTTTGATTACATTTCCTATACACCATATCAGTGTTTGGACCACGTTTTAACTGGTCATCTATGACAAAGCCTACATACTTGTATCGACTCACTCTTTCTAAATTTTCATCTTCAATTGTAGTTTTTTGTCCTAAAATCTATCATCATCTCTCTAGTATCCTTTATATTTAAGTAAAGATAATTTGTTTTACACCACTCAACAAAGCAACTAACCTGTGCAATATTATCACTACAATTATCATTTGAAATTTTCCTATGATTCATGTATCATCAGCATATTTCCAAATAGCGCAATTGCTAAAAACAATTCTACAGTCATCAGTATACAAACTGACCAAAGTGTGGGATATAACACATCCCTGGGGTGCACCTGTATTGGTAAAAATTATGCTGGACTTAGTGTTACCCCATTATGTCTTCAAGACATTTCATAATATCTTACATTAAAGCAATAGGCCTAAAATCGTTGAACACTTTAGGAAATGAGATTTTGGCAATTGGCTTTATTTCTGACAATTTCCATATGTCAGGCACTACCCCCAGATCTAGTGAGTTCTGAAATAGTTGTTAAAGTATAAGTGCCAGTTGTTCACCACAAAACTTTAGTGCCTTGGCTGGCATCTTGTCTGGTCCCATGACCTTTCCAGGCCTAATACACTTCAGGGACATTTGTATGACATTTGCATGACATCATGATTCTTTCCTCATTTCTTTCTTAAATAACTGACAGAACATTAATGCACTCTTCGCAAAAATCATTTTTTTTTAAATCTTGCAAAAAATGAATTCATATCATTCACATATGCATCAGTGTTTTCTGACTCAGTCATGTTCAATTTTCTATTATAACCACATAATGTTTTTAATCCTTTCCACACATCTTTCACAAAATGTGTTCTAAATAAACCCTCAACCTTTCCCTTGTATGCTCTTTTTGAATCCAATACTTTCTTGCTTAACTGTTTTTATATTAATTCTAACTGAGTAAGATCTCCATTTTGTATGATTCTACATTTTTCACTGAGCAAATTTTTCAGTTCTTTGTTTACCCAAGGCTTGTTACTGGGATAGACAGTTACTTCTTTACTTGGCACTATCATATCAAAACAAAAGTGAAAATAAGAATCAAAGATGTCCAAGTTTGTATTAAGATTTGCTCCATCTCACAGAACTGGCCAGTCAGTGCACTAACAGCATCCCTGTAGTTGTAGGCTACTCTCAGAATCCCATTTTCTAACTGTTACCTTTTTTAAAATCTTTCAACACTCATATGTAGGTTGGTTCACAAAACAGAATGTTGTGATCTCAATTTCTGAGAGGGGGGCCTTTTCAAAACATGATAGCTGTTTTTACACTGTAATACATCTTATAGAGTAATATTTCCCCTCATAGTGCATTTTGCTATTTGCTTGTATGTTGGAACACGGTCTTCAAAGTTACAATGGTTAAAATCACCTAAAATTATCCTTACACTCTCTGGGCATTCATTTTCATATTTCGTTGCAGTTTTCCAACATTCTAACTGCTTCTGATTTGTCAACATCCAGGGGTATATACACAGTAAAAAGATAACCTTGCCAATTTTCTGGAAAGGTAAGAGGGCTTACATGTTACCACCAGGAATTCAATGTCTTTATCACAGTAGGTTTCTTTGTTACCTGTGTACACCATCTGTCATTTATATAAATAGCTACTCCACCTCCTAGTTCCTTGACAATACCTCTACTGTCTGATCTTAGCAGCATAAAACCATCTATGTGCACTGTGCTATCAGCATTCTGGTCTTGCAGCCAGGTTTTTATAAGAGCAATTACTGCACTAATCATGTATTCACGAAGGTATTTGCAATTTGCACACAGCTCATCAATCTTATTTAGAATAGATCATATATTACCGAAATTTACTGTGGATAGCAGTACTCGTATGCCCCTTCTCCTCATGTGCACCTGGATTCTGCTGAGTCTACTTCACTTCTGATTTCAGTAATGTGTAGATGTCTGTCATATTCAAGCCTCCTTTCGTTGTGTCATAACTAAATCATTTCACATTTAGTGATGTGAAGTTCATCAAATATGCAGAACATTTGTACAATATTGGAGTAAGTCTAACTTTTTGTACGTTACTACAGTCCTACAGAAACTAAGGTTCCACACCAATATACAAGAGTTAGAAAAGTACTCATTCAAGTGTTTTCCTTATGTTACACATTTCAGAGGGCCTGAGCTAAAAGTTGCTCCTCCATATGTCATCTTGTATATATGTTGGCAGTTTATTAGAAAAACTAAAATACATGTCAAATAGTTTTGCACAAAAATCATTTTACCAAGGAAGCAGAGGGTTTCCACGTAACCTGAACTTCCATGCCGACTGGGCGATTCCTCCTGCCCAGTTTGTAAGAAACAAATGAATACGAATGCTCCATGCTCTGATATACAGGCACCTGTCAATTTACACCAGAACTATGTTCTAGAAAATGGTCAGGTAAATAAGAAATGCATAAATCAAACATTATAAGTAGCAAAGATTCTGGGGTTTCGTTATTTATGAGACACTAGATATTCATAACTGGAAAACTACAGTATACATGTACCACAAAATAATGATTACAATACACATACTGTACAATGAATTATAGTAAAATGAGCAGAAATAACTAACAATGCCATCACCTATGTTCATTGCTGTTCTTGGATTGCTTGCTAATGCTGATGGAAAGGGAGGAGGCAAATGGAGGAGTTACAAGGGAAGGGGGTCAGCTAGGCCAGATGATATAGTTAGCAAAGGTGATGGCGATAGTCAAGCGAGTTCAGCTATTTCATTACTAGATGTCAATGACTGATCCTCCTTATTAGTGTCCTTTTTCTTCAAATGTGTGAGCATGTTCTTGATAAATTAGTACAGGTTGTACCTCTCTAATCTGGTGCTCTGTGGTCCAGCAACTCCCATGGTCTGGCAAGCTTTGAATCTGCTGCCATTAGTTATTAGTTTGAGGATCTACCACCAGGGTGGCACTATTAGCAGCACTAAGCCACCAAAATCTGTTTACAGTGCAGGTGAGCTAACCAACAGCTCTGTTTATTTCTTATATTCGCTGTGTTTTAGCCCTTCAGGATGTTATTCAAGAGACCAAGAGGTGCAAAGATGGTGCTAGTGATAATAAGCATAAGCATAAATCATTATCTATGCCTGAAATGGATTACTGAAAAAATTGATAAAGGAACTTCTATAGAGACTTTGTGCAAGTACTACGAGATCAGATCATCAACTGTGTATGACTTAAGGGTCAATTTCTGTTTTCCGGCATTTTCCGAGGTCTGACAACAGCCAGGTCCCAAGGTTGCTAGATTAAAGAGGTACAATCTATCTCAACATCAAAACCCCAAAACCCATGAATAAACTGAGGGAAAAGCATCTGCCACACTGTTCATACAAACACTAGGGGTTTCCTGAAAGGCCTCACCAATGATCATGAAGGCATGATGGTAAAGGATTTCAAGAATTCCTTTCAGTCCTCTGGTGCATTATCTGTAGCCTTCACAAGCTTTGCAATTGTTTTCCACAAGTGGTAAGCCTTGAAAGTAGATATCATCCCCTGATGCACTAGATGGATTTGAGATAGAGTGTTGGCAATAGAGAACTAATTTGCTGTTCTCACAAAGGTCTTGTACATAAGATGGATGGCCAGGGACATTATCGACACGATGGGGAATTTTGGAACTTGTGTTCTCCTTCAGTTCTACATGAAGCTTTGCAGCAAATCACTCACAGAAATCTATGCCTGTTATCCACCCCATCGGATTAGATTAATGAAAGGTAAAAATTGCATAACTATCCCTTAAGAGCCCTGGAATTTTCCAAATGGTAGACAAATAGTGGTTTAAGTGTTTAATCATCTGCAGCATTGCCTCACACTAGTAGCAAAAGGCAATCCATGGTAGCTTTAAATCCTGTTGAAGTCTTTTATGGGAAATGTACATTTTCAAAGGTTTTTTTTTTTTTTTATACTTTGTCGCTGTCTCCCGCGTTTGCGAGGTAGCGCAAGGAAACAGACGAAAGAAATGGCCCAACCCCCCCCATACACATGTATATACATACGTCCACACATGCACATATACATACCTACACAGCTTTCCATGGTTTACCCCAGACGCTTCACATGCCTTGATTCAATCCACTGACAGCACTTCAGCCCCGGTATACCACATCGCTCCAATTCACTCTGTTCCTTGCCCTCCTTTCACCCTCCTGCATGTTCAGGCCCCGATCACACAAAATCTTTTTCACTCCATCTTTCCACCTCCAATTTGGTCTCCCTCTTCTCCTTGTTCCCTCCACCTCCGACACATATATCCTCTTGGTCAATCTTTCCTCACTCATCCTCTCCATGTGCCCAAACCACTTCAAAACACCCTCTTCTGCTCTCTCAACCACGCTCTTTTTATTTCCACACATCTCTCTTACCCTTACGTTACTCACTCGATCAAACCACCTCACACCACACATTGTCCTCAAACATCTCATTTCCAGCACATCCATCCTCCTGCGCACAACTCTATCCATAGCCCACGCCTCGCAACCATACAACATTGTTGGAACCACTATTCCTTCAAACATACCCATTTTTGCTTTCCAAGATAATGTTCTCGACTTCCACACATTCTTCAAGGCCCCCAGAATTTTCGCCCCCTCCCCCACCCTATGATCCACTTCCGCTTCCATGGTTCCATCCGCTGCCAGATCCACTCCCAGATATCTAAAACACTTCACTTCCTCCAGTTTTTCTCCATTCAAACTCACCTCCCAATTGACTTGACCCTCAACCCTACTGTACCTAATAACCTTGCTCTTATTCACATTAACTCTTAACTTTCTTCTTCCACACACTTTACCAAACTCAGTCACCAGCTTCTGCAGTTTCACACATGAATCAGCCACCAGCGCTGTGTCATCAGCGAACAACAACTGACTCACTTCCCAAGCTCTCTCATCCCCAACAGACTTTCAAAGGTATTCTTTTCAAAAATATTATGATCTCTTTAATGCTAAAATTCAGCTTAGGAGAATAAATGCCTTCCCCATTATTGGTATTGAGGGTTCCTGGAAAATTTTTGGCAGCAACATCAGCAGAATCAGCTTCATCAGTCATCTTGACATTGTGGTATCCGGAGCATTTTCTAAAACTCTTGAACCAACTAAACCTTGCTTAAAAAGTCTTCATTGCTCCCTTTTCCAGGGCCAAATCATCATATATTCCAGGCCTTTGTTTGCATTACAAGCATAGGAACATTTTCATGTGTTTGAAATTCAATCGAAGTGCTCAACATCCATTCCATTCTCTCCATAACTTTACTTCAGGAGTATGAGGTCTTAGATGTACTCATTAATGTTCCACTCTTGGCACTCTCCTTGATCTATGCACTGTAATACACTGCCCATAACCAAGTCCAAGGGCACACTTAACATAAGTGGTGTGGTGCTGCCAGAATCATATGAAAAGCACTTTTATGCATGGTGTGGGTATGCAACTTCCCACCTTACATTCCTCCATGCATGGATACAGTCTATAGTCATAAAGTGCTACAGCACTTTGTGCTTCAGAAAACTGTAAACTGTACATCTTTGGCCCCATAAATCATGCCACCAAATACTGTCTTGTAAGTTCTCCAGATACAAATGGAATGAAGAAGAGTCAAGTCATCACCAATGAAGTTAAAGTGGATGTGCTCAAACAATATGAGAGTGGTAAAAGAACAGCCATAATTAAGCATGCCCTCGGACTTAGTTAACCTGCTTTATGGACTATTTGTGAAAGCACACAGATCGTGGAGAGTCCCAAGAGTGAAACATTAATCAGTACATCTAAGACCTTGTATTCCTTACGTGTGATTGTGGAGAAAACAGAACACATGTTGGGCACATGGATTGAACACCAAACATATAAAAATGTTCCCATCATCATGCTTGCAATACAAGCATGGGCCTGAAGTATATCTGATGAAGACATTTCAAGCAAGTCCTAGTTGGTTTGGCAATTTTAGGAAGTAACAATTACATCAAAAGTATGACTAGTGAGGCTGCTTCTCCTGATGATGATGTTGTTGCTGCCAAAAGTTTCCTGGGTAACTTCAAGACCATTAACAAGGAAGGTGGTTATTTCCTATGCAGACTTTTAATATAGATGACACTGGATTATTTTGGAAGATGCCTTTGAGAACATATATTTCCCATGAAAAGAAGATTTCGACAGGATTCAAAGCTGACAAGGGTTACCTCAAGCTGCTTTTTTTTTTTGTTAACATTGAAAATTACTAAGCTTAAACCAGTAATAGCCTACCATTCAAAAAAATCTCAGGGTTCTTAAGGGATAAGTAAAGTAATATTTGTTTGTTTCATATAATTCTAATCTGAAGGGGCAGATAAAAGGCAAAGTTTTCTTTAATTATACTGCTGGAAAGCTACATGTAGAGCTGAAGGAGTACTGTGCAAGGAAGAACACAGATTTCAAGATTCTCCTTCTTATCAATAATGCTCCAGGCCATACACCTTTAATCCAAGGCCTTTGTGAGAACAATGACGTAGTTTTTCTTCCACCCACCACTACATCTCTAATCCAGCCAATGGACCAGCAGGTGATATCTACTTTCAAGGCCTACTATTCTAATATGGAAGTCCTTCATCATCAGGGATGCCATCATGATGATCAGTGAGGCCAAGGAGGAAATCACAAGTGTTTGTAAGAACACACTGTGGCATAAGCTATGCCATCATCTTGCTCATGGTTTCCAGGGTTTTGATGTTGATACCAAAGTATAAAGAATACATGCATATATTGTGATAATGACAAAAAAAGGCTTCAATGAAGTTGAGAACAGTGATATAAAAAAGCTGATAAAATCACATAAAGAAGATCTCTTGAATGAAGATTTTCAGTTGGAGAAAAAATGCCAGGAGAGGGTGGTAGCAAAACAAGGGGAGGTCCAGCAAGTGTGTTCTCTCACTAGCAGGAGGGTAGATGAAGCATTTCACCACACTGACCTTACTCTTCCTATATTTGATGGGGATGATCCAGACAGAGAGGAGAGTTCATAGGTGGCCCCAAATGTCCCAGCTGATATCAGGAGCTATCCAAAAATCCATAATAAGAAGACGATGAAGATTAAACAGACAACACCAGATTTCTTTCTGAAGTAAAAGGAAACTCATGTGGAGGGCCAGCCATCAACATTTACCGAGGTAACAGCTGAACTCACTCGACCATCACCACCACCTTCACCACAACTACATCATCTGACCCATTGACCCCTTTCCCTAGCAACTCTCATTCACCTACCTCTCCATCAGCACCAACAAGCAATTTAGGAACAGCAGTAGTGTTGGAATCGTTTGTAATCTTCTGTTTTTATTAATAAAATTCATTGTACAGTATGTATATTATAGTATTTTCATTTCCTAGTGAATAAACTGTAGTGTTTCAATAGGAAAATATTTGGTAGTCTTATCAATAATGAAACTCCCTAAACTCCATTACTTACATTATTTGATTTGTGTGTTTTTGATTTACATTAAAAATGAGAGAGCTTGGGAAGTGAGTCAGGTGTTGTTCACTGATGATACAGCACTGGTGGCTGATTCATGTGAGAAACTGCAGAAGCTGGTGACTGAGTTCGGTAAAGTGTGTGAAAGAAGAAAGTTAAGAGTAAATGTGAATAAGAGCAAGGTTATTAGGTACAGTAGGGTTGAGGGTCAAGTCAATTGGGAGGTAAGTTTGAATAGAGGAAAACTGGAGGAAGTAAAGTGTTTTAGATATCTGGGAGTGGATCTGGCAGCAGATGGAACCATGGAAGCGGAAGTGAATCATAGGGTGGGGGAGGGGGCGAAAATCCTGGTAGCCTTGAAGAATGTGTGGAAATCGAGAGCATTATCTCGGAAAGCAAAAATGGTTATGTTTGAAGGAATAGTGGTTCCAACAATGTTGTATCGTTGCCAGGCATGGGCTATGGATAGAGTTGTGTGCAGGAGGGTGGATGTGCTGGAAATGAGATGTTTGAGGACAATATGTGGTGTGAGGTGGTTTGATCGAGTAAGTAATGTAGGGGTAAGAGAGATGTGTGGAAATAAAAAGAGCGTGGTTGAGAGAGCAGAAGAGGGTGTTTTGAAATGGTTTGGGCACATGGAGAGAATGAGTGAGGAAAGATTGACCATGAGGATATATGTGTCGGAGGTGGAGGAAACGAGGAGAAGTGGGAGACCAAATTGGAGGTGGATAGATGGAGTGAAAAAGATTTTGCGTGATCGGGGCCTAAACATGCAGGAGGGTGAAAGGCGGGCAAGGAATAGAGTGAATTGGATCGATGTGGTACACCGGGGTCAACGTGCTGTCAATGGATTGAATCAGGGCATGTGAAGCGTCTGGGGTAAACCATGGAAAGTTGTGTGGGGCCTGGATGTGGAAAGGGAGCTGTGGTTTCAGGCATTATTACATGACAGCTAGAGACTGAGTGTGAACGAATGGGGCCTTTGTTGTCTTTTCCTAGCGCTACCTCGCACCCATGAGGGGGGAGGGGGATGTTATTCCTTGTGTGGCGAGGTGGCGATGGGAATAAATAAAGGCAGACAGTATGAATTATGTACATGTGTATATATGTATATGTCTGTGTGTGTATATATATAAGTACATTGAGATGTATAGGTATGTATATTTGCGTGTGTGGACGTGTATGTATATACATGTGTATGGGGGTGGGTTGGGCCATTTCTTTCGTCTGTTTCCTTGCGCTACCTCGCAAACGCGGGAGACAGCGACAAAGCAAAATAAATAAATAAATAAATATTAAAAATTGCAAGTATATAACTGTCACATAAACTGAGAGGTCACTATACCATGGACTGGCCATCTGGCTATGAACTAAGTGGATACAAAGTGAGGTATGGCCAAAAGAATCAGATAATATATAACTGACATACATAGTTATAAGACACTGAATGCAGGTTCTTGTCCACCTAGATAAGTATGGACACCTACCAAGGTGGCAAGGGGCTAGAATAATGCATAAAAGGCAGCAAGTGAGAAAAGCCTTGGAAGCTTCCTACATATACAAAAGATAAGTGATCAACAACTGTGATGGTTTTTTGATGTTGGGCTTGACTAGTAGCAAAAATGGCTGTCAGAGAATACAGGAAATGCAGCAGGGTACTTGGAGAAACAGCCAATCAGTTGTAAAGAATGAGGTGTTTTATCCAGTGAGGTGGGGATGGTCTGTAGGGATAAAAAGACTTGTATCCTAGTATCCTACTTTGTCTGCAGCAGTTGAAGTAAGAACTATTCTCCAAAACTCTTAGCTTTGTTTAATCATGATCCAAATCCACAAACTTGTCATGACAAATTATTTACATTTTTAGATATCCCAAACATCCCTAGCATCTACTCCAAAAAATAACAAAATGCAATTTCTATTGGTTCGCTTTTTCTTACAGAAGTTAGGGGGCCGAGTGTTTTTAAGGGAAATGACAAAAGCCACCTCTCTTTGGAAATAACATGTCAAATGATTAAGGAAAATTATAAGAGCCACCTCTCCTTAGAAATAATGTCTAAATCTTTAACAAGTTCCAAAAGGGCACGATTACCTTCCACAAAGCCCTGATTGCTACACTCCTCAAAGAACATATCTCATCCCAAAATATCAAAGTGAGATTTAGCAATCACAGCTGACCCATCAATTCCATGTCAACTTACAAATCTCACTTTCTTCTTCAAGAGACAAAGTATAATTCCATCAGTTTTTACTTTCTGCATTGGGGAGAAAAGACTTGGAAACTATTACAGGGGTTCCTTGGGG
The DNA here is from genome assembly GCF_036320965.1 of Panulirus ornatus. Classification (NCBI taxonomy): domain Eukaryota; kingdom Metazoa; phylum Arthropoda; class Malacostraca; order Decapoda; family Palinuridae; genus Panulirus; species Panulirus ornatus. The sequence continues at coordinate 29,522,969 of NC_092232.1, forward strand.
GTGTTGGATTTGTGGAATACTCCATGCAGTTGCCAAGTACAAGGCATAATTATGAAAAATAGAGGGAGAGACCCTTGAGAGCCATACTTTATGTCCTATTATGGACAATCACATTCAAAATTTAGCACTGATATGCCTAAAGAACTTGTTTATGCTTTAAAAGTATAAAAAGACATATACAAAACTATACAGAAAAGTAATAAGAGAAATAATGCTGCACAGAACGATGGCAGTGCATCACCCCTGATACTGTGCACTTGGCCTCTGAACTCACATACAGTAGCCAGCCAGATATGCTGCACAAAAGCTAACTCATTTTTCATGGTTCACACTACTGACAAACAAACACCAAAATGCTTCCCAATAGGTGCTTCACTTTTGCCACATGAAAGATAATCAAATAAGCCTTCATCTTTTCTCTAAAAACATAATTTTCTCTACCCTCCTCCAGAGGACAAGTAAAACAAGCAATTTATGCTTAAAAGCCATATCTAGGAGGACACATCAACAATCAAGATAAAGTTTTCAAGAATTTGCACTAAAACGAGATTACTTATGGAGTTCCTCACTCAGTGACAATCACAGAATGACACAGTCATAATACAAGTGATGATGCTTTGGTGACACCGTTACCTTACTAGCACATTGCTGTGTGCATTTTCATACCATCTCACCAGGTTTGGCTAGAGGTAGCCTGGTGGCAGAAAGTAATGATGCAGCTACTCACATCTTTGTGTAACATTTAGCAAATAGGTTTATATTATCTTAAGTGTGGATGCTCAAAACTGCAGTTAAAAATACCACAATGAGCAATGGACCTCTGCACATTGAACCAAATACCACCAAGCATCAAAAATACAAAAAACATTATTATGTTACACCTGGTACTTCCATGTCTGTAATTAACTACTACTACAGTATGGGATGGAAATTTTACACTAACAGGGCCCCATCTCTTGAACACCTACTTTCATACATCTGAAATCTTTCATGGTGTCTCTATTAACTATGTCCTCAGTCATTCTATTCCATCTATCTGGTGTGTGACTGCCTCTGCCTTTAAGCTAGTTAGGGCACCATAGAAAGACAAAGTCAATGGTTAAATGAAAGTTATACACATATCTACCAATATCAGTGAAACATGAAGTACATTTAATTACATGCAGACACAGATCTCACATACATAGGCATGAAGCCTCAATTCACACAAGCTACCAAAATAAAATTTCAGACATTCTAAACATTCTAATATACTACAGGTTGAAAAGCAAATGACTTGTATCTATTAATTTCAAATAATATCATTTACCATATAAAAGCCAGCTGATTTTGGCACAAAATACATAAACATTTCAGCAAACGAATTTTTCCAAAATATATTTCTAAAAACATTTACTTGACTTACTGTTCACATTTCTCATTGACGGATCACAGCCATTTTGTAGTAGTACAACAGCAACATCAATGTGTCCTCGATAGGCTGCACAGTGAAGGCTGGTGTTGCCCTGAGAGTCTACACAATTCACATTTGGAGCTCCTGCTTCACGAAGCTGAAATTACAAAGAAAGGGAGTTGGATGTATGAAAAACCATTTCCATGCTAGTGAAAAAGCCCAATGTGCATCAAAAATAGTACCTACTTATAATGAGGTTATATCACTCTTCAAAAGATTCATTCCCCAGGATACACCCTCATTAGCCATTATAAAATGTAAATCTGGCTAATTCTCATTCACAGAGCCCCTGGTTCCATGCAGAAACCCTCCCAGGTTTGGAGCTGTGGGTGGCACTAGCAAATGGCCAACTTGCATCACTAACTACTTACACGAGTCTGTGACTCGGGCCTGTACCATCACACAAGGATGGGCATTAGGGTTGGTCAGTGTATGTCAATGGTGGTGGTGGGGAGGATAAAAAAAATTAAAATATTGGTATATAACATCCAAGAAATAAGAACCCATACGAAAATGTGAAACATACAAGAAAATAAAAAAGTAAATTTTGAGCCCATTTTCAGAGTTGCCAAAAATTAGTCTGCCTATTTGGGAAGCCCTTTCATTCTCATGTTCTACTTGGGAATCTATAAAATAAATCCCTAATTACCAGTAAGGACTATTTATCTATTATACATGATCGCTGCTTCTCACGCCAGCGAGTTGGCACCAGGAAACAGACTAAGAACAAACTATCCACTCACATGCACACATATATGCATAAATGCCCATTCTATAGTTATACATTGTCGCTGTCTCCCACGTTAGCGAGGGAGCGCAAGGAAACAGACGAAAGAATGGCCCAACCCACCCACATACACATGTATATACAGACATGTCCACACACACAAATATACATACCTATACATCTCAACGTATACATATATAGACACACACAGACATATACACATGTACATAATTCATACTGTCTGATCTTATTCATTCCCGTCGCCACCCTGCCACACATGAAATGACAGCCCCCTCCCTCCATATGTGCGCGAGGTGGCGCTAGGAAAAGACAACAAAGGCCACATTATTCACACTCAGTCTCTTGTTGTAATGTATAATGCACCGAAACCACAGATCCCTTTCCACATCAAGGCCCCACAAAACTTTCCATGGTTTACCCCAGACGCCTCACATGCCCTGGTTCAATCCATTGATGGCACATCCACCATGGTATCCCACATCATTCCAATTCACTCTATTCCTTGCACGCATTTCACCCTCCTGAATGTTCAGGCCCCGATCACTCAAAATCGTTTTCACTCCATCTTCCCACCTCAAATTTGGTCTCCCACTTCTCCTTGATCCCTCCACCACTGACACATATATCCTCTTTGTCAAGCTTTCCTCACTCATTCTCTCCATGTGACCAAACCATTTCAAAACACCCTCTTCTGCTCTCTCAACCACACTCTTTTTATTACCACACATCTCTCTTACCCTTTCATTACTTACTCAATCAAACCACCTCACACCACATATTATCCTCAAACATCTTATTTCCAGCACATCCATCCTCCTCCACACAACCCTATCCATAGCCCACGTCTTGCAACCATATAACATTGTTGGAACCACTATTCCTTCAAACATACCCATTTTTGCTTTTCAAGATAATGTTCTCGGCTTCCACACATTTTTCAACGCTCCCAGAACTTTCGCCCCTCCCCCACCCTATCATTCACTTCCGCTTCCATGGTTCCATCTGCTGCCAAATCCACTCCCAGATATCTAAAACACTTTACTTCCTCCAGTTTTTCTCCATTCAAACTTACCTCCCAATTGACTTGTCCCTCAACACTACTGTCTCTAATAACCTTACTCTTATTCACATTTACTCTCAGCTTTCTTCTTTCACACAGTTTACCATACTCAGTCATCAGCTTCTGCAGTTTCTCACACGAATCAGCCACCAGTGCTGTATCTTCAGCAAACAACAACTGACTCACCTCCCAAGATCTCTCATCCACAACAGACTGCATACTTGCCCCTTTCCAAAATTCTTGCATTCACCTCCCTAACAACCCAACCATAAACAAATTAAACAGCCATGGAGACATCACACACCCCTGCCGCAAACCAACATTCACCGAGAACCAATCACTTTCCTCTCTTCCGACTCGTACACATGCCTTACATCCTCGATAAAAACATTTCACTGCTTCTAACAACTTGCCTCCCACACCATATATTCTTAATATCTTCCACAGAGCATCTCTATCAACTCTATCATATGCCTTCTCCAGATCCATAAACGCTACATACAAATCCATTTGCTTTTCTAAGTATTTCTCGCATACATTCTTCAAAGCAAACGCCTGATACACACATCCTCTACCACTTCTGAAACCACACTGCTCTTCCCCAATCTGATGCTCTGTACATGCCTTCACTCTCTCAATCAATACCCTCCCATATAATTTCCCAGGAATACTCAACAAACTTATACCTCTGTAATTTGAGCACTCACTTTCATCCCATTTGCCTTTGTACAATGGCACTATGCAAGCATTCTGCCAATCCTCAGGCACCTGACCATGAGTCATACATACATTAAATAACCTTACCAACCAGTCAACAATACAGTCACCCCCTTTTTTTAATAAATTCCACTGCAATATCATCCAAACCTGCTGCCCTGCCGGCTTTCATCTTCCGCAAAGCTTTTACTACCTCTCCTCTGTTTACCAAATCATTCCACCACTACCAAAACACCCTATATCTGCCACTCTATCATTAAACACATTCAACAAACCTTCAAAATAATCACTCCATCTCCTTCTCACATCACCACCACTTGTTATCACCTCCCCATTTGCCCCCTTCACTGATGTTCCCATTTGTTCCCCATTTGCCCCCTTCACTGATGTTGCCATTTGTTCCCTTGTCTTATGCACTATATTTACCTCCTTCCAAAACATCTTTATATTCTCCCTAAAGTTTTATGATACCCTCTCACCCTAGCTCTCATTTGCCCTCTTTTTCACCTCTTGCACCTTTCTCTTGACCTCCTGCCTCTTTCTTTTATACATCTCCCACTCATTTGCATTATTTCCCTGCAAAAATCGTCCAAATGCCTCTCTCCTCTCTGTCACTAACAATTTTACTGCTTCATCCCACCACTCACTACCCTTTCTAATCTGCCCACCGCCCACGCTTCTCATGCCACAAGCATCTTTTGCGCAAGCCATCACTGCTTCCCTAAATACATCCCATTCCTTCCCCACTCCCCTTACATCCTTTGTTCTCACCTTTTTCCATTCTGTACTCAGTCTCTTCTGGTACTTCCTCACACAAGTCTCCTTCCCAACCTCACACTCTCACCACTCTCTTCACCCCAACATTCTCTCTTTGTTTTGGAAAACCTCTACATATCTTCACCTTCGCCTCCACAAGATAATGATCAGACATCCCTCCAGTTGCACCTCTCAGCACATTAACATCCAAAAGTCTCTCTTTCGCACGCCTATCAATTAACACATAATCTAATAACAATCTCTGGCCATCTCTCCTACTTACATACATATACTTATGTATATCTCTCTTTTTAAACCAGGTATTCCTAATCACCAGTCCTTTTTCAGCACATAAATCTACAAGCTCTTCACCATTTCCATTTACAACACTGAACACCCCAGGTACACTGTTCACCAATTATTCCCTCATCTGCCACAATACTCACCTTTGCATTCAAATCACCCATCACTATAACCCGGTCTCGTACATCAAAACCACTAACACATTCACTCAGCTGCTCCCAAAACACTTGCCTCTCATGATCTTTCTTCTCATGCCCAGGTGCATATGAACCAATAATGACCCATCTCTCTCCATCCACTTTCAGTTCAACCCATATCAATCTAGAGTATACTTTCTTACACTCTATCACATACTCCCACCACTCCTGTTTCAGGAGTAGTGCTACTCCTTCCCTTGCTCTTGTCCTCTCACTAACCCCTGACTTTACTCCCAAAACATTCCCAAACCACTCTTCCCCTTTACCCTTGAGCTTCATTTTACTCAGAGCCAAAACATCCAGGTTCCTTTCCTCAAACACACTACCTATCTCTCCTTTTTTCTCTTCTTGGTTACATCCACACACATTTAGACACCTTAATCTGAGCCTTCTAGGAGGATGAGCACTCCCCGCGTGATTCCTTCTTCTGTTTCCCCTTTTAGAAAGTTAAAATACAAAGAGGAGAGGGTTTCTAGCCCATACTAATACACATACATAACAACATATGCATACATAGACATTTACATATACATACATGTACATATTCATACTTGCTTGCCTTCAGTCCATTCCCGGCACCACCCTGCCCCACAAGAAACAGCATCACTGCCCCCCGCTTCAGTTAGGTAGCGCCAGAAAAACATACAGAAAAAGGCCACATTCGTTCACACTCATTCTAGCTGTCGTGTGTAATACACAAAATCCACAGCTCCCTATCCACATCCAGGCCCCATAGACCTTTCCATGGTTTACCCTGGATGTTTCACATGCCCTAGTTCAGTCCATTTACAACAAATCGACCCCAGAATACCACAATGTTCCAATTCACTCTATTTCTTGCTCACCTCTCACCCTCTTGTATGTTCAGGCCCCAATCGCTCAAAATCTTTTTCACTCCCTCCTTCCACCTCCAATTTGGTCTCCCACTTCTTGTTCCCTCCACCTCTGACACATGTATCCTCTTTGTCAACCTTTCCTCACTCATTCTCTCCATACATCCAAACCATTTCAAAAGATCCTCTTCTGCTGTCTCAACCACACTCTTTTTATTACCACACATCTCTCTTACCCTTTCAATACTTACTCAATGAAACCACCTCACACCACACATTGTCCTCAAATGTTTCATTTCCAACACATCCACCCACCTCCATATCAAATTTAGGGTATTTCCAATACACTCATTCAAAGCTAAATTAAAAGATTTTTCAACTGTCAAGAAGGTTTAGTCCATCAACAGCAAGTCAACCCATGTATGTCACACTGTTCCATTTCACTCTGTTCTATGGAAGCCTTTCATCCTCCTGTACATTCAAGTCTCAATCACTCAAAATCTTTTTCACTCCATCCTTCCTTCCCCCGTTTGCTCTCCGCTTTCTCCTCATCCCCTCAACTTCTGACACATATGTACTCTTTGTTAACCTCTCCTCACTCAGTCTCTCAGTATATTCAAACAATATCAACTCACCCTCTTCAGTTCTTTCAACAACATTCTTTTTATAACCAAACCTCTCTCTTCCCCTTTCATTACTTAACTGATCAAACCACTTTCACACCTCATAACATTTCATTTCCAATTCAACTACCCTCCTCTTCACAACCCCATCTGTCATACCTTTGAACATACCCATTTTCACCCACCCAGACATCATCTCTTCCACACATTCTTCAATGCATCGAAAACCTTCACGCCCTAAGACTCGGTTCCATTTCCATTGTTACATTGGCTGCCATGCACAATAACAGTATCTAAGACACTTCAGTTACTCCAGATTTTATTCACTCAAACTCACACCCCAACTAACCTGCCCCTCTACCCTGCTAGACCTAGGAATCTTGCTTTTATTCACACTTACTCTCAACTTCCTCCTTTCACATACTCTTCCACACTCATTCAACATGCTCTGCAGTTTCTCATTCCAATCTATCACAAGTGCTGCATCATCAATAAACAGCAATTGACTCACTTACCAAGCCCTCTCATCCCCTACACACTGCATACTTGCCCCTCTCTCCAAGACTCAAGCATATATAGATATGTGTATACTTGCTAGACTTGATTCCCAACAGACTGCATACTCACCCACTCTCCAAAACTCTTCAATTTACCTCCCTAACCACCCCATCCATAAACAAATTAAACAACCATGGGAATGCACACCCCTGCTGCAGACTGACCTTCATGGGGAACCTATCACTCTCCTCTCTTCCTACTTACACCCTTGATAAATATTTCTCTGCTTCTAGCAGCTTACCTCCTACACCATATATTCTAAATACCTTCCACAAAGCATCTCTATCAACCCTATCATATGCCTTCTCCAGACCCTATAACGCAACATGCAAATCATCTGTTTTTCCTATTTCTCACACACATTCTTGAAAGTAAACACCTGATCCACACATCCTCAACTTAGAAACCACACTGCTCCTCTCCAATCTGATGTTCTCTACATGTCTTCACCCTCTTAATCGATACCTTCCCATACAATTTTCCAGGTATACTCAACAAACTTATGCCTCTGTAGTTTGAACACTCACCTTTATACCCTTTGCTTTTGTACGAATACACTATACAAGCATTCTGCAATCCTCAGGCACTTCACTGTGGTCCGTACATTCATTAAACATCTTTATCAACCAGTCAATAACAAATTCACCCCTTCTTAATAAATTCAACTGCAATACCATCAACTCCCACCACCTTGCAGGATTTCATATTTCACAAGGCTTTCACCATCTCTCCTCTCTTCGCCAAACAACCTTCCTCGACTTTCTCACTTTGCACACCACCCAGACCAAAACACCTGACATCTGTCACTATTATCATCAAACATTTCACGATCCTTCAAAATAATTACTACATCTCCTCCTCACTCCATCACTATCTGTAATCACTTCCTCCTTTGCCCCATTCACCAATGTTCCTATTTGTTCTCTTGTCTTTTGCACATTATTTACCTATCTCCAAAACATCTTTTTATTCTCCCTAAAGTTTAATGATGCTCTCTGACCTCAACTCTCATTTACCCTCTTTTTCAAGCCCTGCACCTTCCTCTTGACCTCCTGCTGCTTTCTCTTATACATCTCCTAATCATTTGCACTCCTTCCTTGTAAGTACTATCCAAATAACTCTCTTTTTCACTGGCAACTTTACTTCTTCATCTCACCACTCACTACCTTTTCTAATCTGCCCACCTCATGCCACATGCATCTCCTGCACATGCCATCACTGGTTCCCTAAATACATCCCATTCCTCACCCATTTCCCTCACTTCATTTGCTCTCATCTCTTACCATTCCATACTCAATCTCTCCTTGTACTTCCTCACACAAGTTTCCTTTCCAAGCTCTCTTACTCTCATCACTCTATTCCCCTAATTCTCTCTTCTTTTTTCAAAACCTTAAAAAATGTTCACCTTCGCCTCCACAAGATAGTGATCAGACATCCCACCAGATCCCCCCACAGCATACTTACGTCTAAAAGTCTCTCTTTTACATGCCTGTCAATAATCCAATAATGCCCTTTGACCATCTCTCCTACTCACATATGTAAACTTGTGTATATCTCTCTTTTTAAACCAGGTATTCCCAGTAATCAGTCTTTTTTCAGCACACAAATCCACAAGCTGTTCACCACTTCCATTCACAACACTAAATACCCTAGGCGCACCAATTACACCCTCAACAGCCACATTACTCACCCTCGCATTCAAAACAACAATCAATAATACCTGGTTTCATGCATCAAAACTGCTGACACACTCACTCAACTGCTCCCAAAACACTTGCCTCTCATGATCTTTCTTTTCATGACTAGCTTCATAAGCACCAATAATCACGGGAAAGAGTGAATTGGAATGATGTGGTATACATAGGTCAACTTAGTGTCAATAGACTGAACCAGGCCATGCAGAGTAGCCATAGAAAACTAAGGAAAGGTCTATAGGGCCTGGTTGAAGACAGAGGGCTGTGGTTTTGGTGCGTTACACATGACAGCTAGAGAATGAAGATGATTGAATGTGGCCTTTCTTTGTTCCTAACACTTCCTCACTAATGCAGGGAACAGCAATCAAGTAAGAAGAAAAATGGATGAAAAAAGAGCCACAATGTTTTGTTAATGTTCATCCATTTATCCATCCTGTATTTGTAAGCACCATACAGGTAAAACACCTTTACTTACTTCAAATCCCTACTCGATAAATCAACAGTCTGACTAGGGTTTGGAGGTCAAAGGAGAATTATCATATTTGTGGCCTCTAATTTTGAGATTCTGGTCAGCTTGCTTACATCAAACCTCACAAAAACAGTAAAACTATCTCTACTAAACCTTGGGTTTATTTTCTTGCATAACAAAGTAGAAACTAATTTATGATTTTTTTCATCTCTTTGCTAATATTTTGAACATTTTCCTTTCTCATTTTCTGAAATAATTTTCTCCCATCAGATCATGTGATTGAAGTCTGGAAATGCTAACACAATTCAAACGAAGACTAGCTCTTACCAAGTTTGTTACTTCCTCAGCTTTTCCTTCTCTTGCATAGTGCAGAAGTCTCTCCTCCTTTCTTCGTTGCTCTGTCTTTTCTGCAGCAACTATCAACTTTGTTACCTGTCATAATGATAGACACCTTAATGGAACTAATGTAAGGTTTTCAGTGAGTCAATATAAACAAGGTATGTTTATGAAAAACATTTGGTGTATTTGCAGCAGCAATTGCCCATATGTTCATGTCTAACAATTTTAGTAAAACTATTAATATTCTGTACTTTTATAAAAAAAAAAAAAAAAAAAAAAAAAAAAAAATGATACAGGAAAAAAGTGACTTCATTTACTATAGAACAATCTAGTATAGAAATATTACCAAATGCAACTGGATATCAACTTTCTGAGTTTTAGTACTGCACCTGGGGATCTCGTGGAAGGTCCGATGGACGTAAGCCTTCACCATTAATGGTTGACACACTGGCTCCATGCTCTAACAGAAGTAGTACTACATCCTAGAATTAAAAAAGGAGCTGAAGAACCAGCCATTTCTAGCAAAGACTTCAGGTACTGAAGGTGGATCTCTACACAACAAGTATTATAGGTGGGTTTCTAGACAACGATGTTATTTCTCTGAAAACATACATCATATCCTATGCATCTGATATAGGTCTTAAACACATATACAATTAAAATATAAGACAAACATGATGGATATTCACTCTTCTTTTCTGAAAACCCATACAAATCTTCACCTTAGCCTCCACAAGATAATGATTAGACATCCCTCCAGTTGCACCTCTCAGCACATTTACATCCAAAAGTCTCTCTTTCGCGCGCCTGTCAATTAACACGTAATCCAATAACGCTCTCTGGCCATCTCTACTACTTACATACGTACACTTATGTATATCTCGCTTTTTAAACCAGGTATTCCCAATCACCAGTCCTTTTTCAGCACATAAATCTACAAGCTCTTCACCATTTCCATTTACAACAATGAACACCCCATGTATACCAATTATTCCCTCAACTACCACATTACTCACCTTTGCATTCAAATCACCCATCACTATAATCCGGTCGTGTGCATCAAAACCACTAACACACTCATTCAGCTGCTCCCAAAACACTTGCCTCTCATGATCTTTCTTCTCATGCCCAGGTGCATATGCACCAATAATCACCCATCTCTCTCCATCAACTTTCAGTTTTACCCATATTAATCGAGAATTTACTTTCTTACATTCTATCACGTACTCCCACAACTCCTGTTTCAGGAGTACTGCTACTCCTTCCCTTGCTCTTGTCCTCTCACTAACCCCTGACTTTACTCCCAAGACATTCCCAAACCACTCTTCCCACTTACCCTTGAGCTTCGTTTCACTCAGAGCCAAAACATCCAGGTTCCTTTCCTCAAACATACTACCTATCTCTCCTTTTTTCACATCTTGGTTACATCCACACACATTTAGACACCCCAACCTGAGTCAATGTTGGGGTGAAGAGGGTGGTGAGAGTAAGTGAGCTTGGGAAGGAGACTTGTGCGAGGAAGTACCAGGAGAGACTGAGTACAGAATGGAAAAAGGTGAGAACAATGGAAGTAAGGGGAGTGGGGGAGGAATGGGATGTATTTAGGGAATCAGTGATGGATTGCGCAAAAGATGCTTGTGGCATGAGAAGCGTGGGAGGTGGGTTGATTAGAAAGGGTAGTGAGTGGTGGGATGAAGAAGTGAGATTGTTGGTGAAAGAGAAGAGAGAGGCATTTGGATGATTTTTGCAGGGAAAAAATGCAATTGAGAGGGAGATGTATAAAAGAAAGAGACAGGAGGTCAAGAGAAAGGTGCAAGAGGTGAAAAAGAGGGCAAATGAGAGTTGGGGTGAGAGAGTATCATTAAATTTTAGGGAGAATAAAAAGATGTTCTGCAAGGAGGTAAATAAAGTGTGTAAGACAAGGGAGCAAATGGGAACTTCAGTGAAGGGCGCTAATGGGGAGGTGATAACAAGTAGTGGTGATGTGAGAAGGAGATGGAGTGAGTATTTTGAAGGTTTGTTGAATGTGTTTGATGATAGAGTGGCAGATATAGGGTGTCTTGGTCGAGGTGGTGTGCAAAGTGAGAGGGTTGGGGAAAATGATTTGGTAAACAGAGAAGAGGTAGTAAAAGCTTTGCGGAGGATGTGAGCCGGCAAGGCAGCAGGTTTGGATGGTATTGCAGTGGAATTTATTAAAAAAGGGGGTGACTGTATTGTTGACTGGTTGGTAAGGTTATTTAATGTATGTATGACTCATGGTGAGGTGCCTGAGGATTGGCGGAATGCGTGCATAGTGCCATTGTACAAAGGCAAAGGGGATAAGAGTGAGTGCACAAATTACAGAGGTATAAGTTTGTTGAGTATTCCTGGTAAATTATATGGGAGGGTATTGATTGAGAGGGTGAAGGCATGTACAGAGCATCAGATTGGGGAAGAGCAGTGTGGTTTCAGAAGTGGTAGAGGATGTGTGGATCAGGTGTTTGCTTTGAAGAATGTATGTGAGAAATACTTAGAAAAGCAAATGGATTTGTATGTAGCATTTATGGATCTGGAGAAGGCATATGATAGAGTTGATACACATGCTCTGTGGAAGGTATTAAGAATATATGGTGTGGGTGGCAAGTTGTCAGAAGCAGTGAAAAGTTTTTATCGAGGATGTAAGGCATGTGTACGTGTAGGAAGAGAGGAAAGTGATTGGTTCTCAGTGAATGTAGGTTTGCGGCAGGGGTGTGTGATGTCTCCATGGTTGTTTAATTTGTTTATGGATGGAGTTGTTAGGGAGGTGAATGCAAGAGTTTTGGAAAGAGGGGCAAGAATGAAGTCTGTTGTGGATGAGAGAGCTTGGGAAGCAAGTCAGTTGTTGTTCGCTGATGATACAGTGCTGGTGGCTGATTCATGTGAGAAACTGCAGAAGCTGGTGACTGAGTTTGGTAAAGTGTGTGAAAGAAGAAAGTTAAGAGTAAATGTAAATAAGAGCAAGGTTATTCGGTACAGTAGGGTTGACGGTCAAGTCAATTGGGAGGTAAGTTTGAATGGAGAAAAACTGGAGGAAGTAAAGTGTTTTAGATATCTGGGAGTGGATCTGGCAGCGGATGGAACCATGGAGGCGGAAGTGAGTCATAGGGTGGGGGAGGGGGCGAAAATCCTGGGAGCCTTGAAGAATGTGTGGAAGTCGAGAACATTATCTCGGAGAGCAAAAATGGGTATGTTTGAAAGAATAGTGGTTCCAACAACGTTGTATGGTTGCAAGGCGTGGGCTATGGATAGAGTTGTGCGCAGGAGGGTGGATGTGCTGGAAATGAGATGTTTGAGGACAATGTGTGGTGTGAGGTGGTTTGATCGAGTAAGTAATGTAAGGGTAAGAGAGATGTGTGGAAATAAAAAGAGGGTGGTTGAGAGAGCAGAAGAGGGTGTTTTGAAATGGTTTGGGCACATGGAGAGAATGAGTGAGGAAAGATTGACCAAGAGGATATATGTGTCAGAGGTGAAGGGAACGAGGAGAAGTGGGAGACCAAACTGGAGGTGGAAAGATGGAGTAAAAAAGATTTTGAGTGATCAGGGCCTGAACATGCAGGAGGGTGAAAGGTGGGCAAGGAATAGAGTGAATTGGATCGATGTGGTATACCGGGGTTGACGTGCTGTTAGTGGATTGAATCAGGGCATGTGAAGCATCTGGGGTAAACCATGGAAAGCTGTGTAGGTATGTATATTTGCGTGTGTGGACGTGTATGTATATACATGTGTATGGGGGTGGGTTGGGCCATTTCTTTCGTCTGTTTCCTTGCGCTACCTAGCAAACGCGGGAGACAGCGACAGAGCAAAATAAATAAAATAAAAATAAATATGATGGATATAGATAGGATTGTACAGAGGAGGGTGGATGTGTCGGAAATGAAATGTTTGAGGACAACATGTGGTGTGAGGTGGTTTGATTAAGTAGATAATGAAAGGGTAAGAGAGATATGTGGTAACAAAAAGTGTGTGGTTGAGACAGCAAAAGAGGGTGTATTGAAATGGCCTGGACACATGGACTCATAGGAATATATATATATATATATATATATATATATATATATATATATATGCATGTACATATTCATACTTTCTTGCCTTCATCCATTCCTGTTACTACCCCATCCCACAGGAAATAGCATCATTACCCTTGCTTCAGCTAGGTAGCACCAGGAAAACAGACAAAAAGGCCACATTCATTCACACTCAGTCTCTAGTTGTCAAGTAATTCATCGAAACCACAGCTCTCTATTCACTTCCTGGCCCCACACCTTTCCATGGTTTACCCCAGATGCTTCACATGCCCTGGTTCAGGGAGGAAAGACTATTTCCCATGTATTAACTGCATGCCATAAAAGGCAATTAAAAGAGATGGGAGTGGGGGGCTGAAAATCCTATCCTCCTGTTTTACTTTTCCAAAAGAAGCAGAGAAGGGGACAAAATGAGGATTTTTCTGTTTGTCATCTGTTCTTGATGCTACTTTCCTGATGAGGGAAGTGACAAATATATATATAGAAAAATGTTATACATTTTTTTTTTTTGCCATACACATTTGCTATTTCCCACATAAACGATGCAGCATCTACATCAGATGACTGATCCTCAGAGGGAAAATCCTCACTTAGCCTGCATCTTGTTCTTTTTGAAAAGAAAAACAGTAAGGGAGGATTTCTAGCATCCCATCCCCTCCACTATTAATCACCTGCAAAATGCATGGAATATGTGGGAGATACTCTATCTCCTCTATCCCCATAAAATATCCCCACGTGAATAAGGGTGGGAGTGGCTCATCCCACTAGCCGCCTCTCTCAACACATAAAATCCAAAAGTCCCTCTTTTATAAGCCTATAAATTAATGTAATCCATTAATACTCACTGACCATCTCTCCTACTCAAATACATATACTTGTGTTTATCCCTCTTTTCTAACCAGGCATTACTAATCAACAGTCCTTTTTCAGCACAAAGCTCCACAAGCCCTTCACCACCAACAATGAATACCCCATGCCCCTAAGTTATACCCTCAACTGCCACATTACTTACCTTTGTATTCAAATCAACCATCAGGGATATCAGTCTTTTACATCAAACCTGCTGACACACTCATTCAGCTGCCCCCAAAACACTTGCCTCTCATGATCTTTCATCTCATGGCCTGGTGCATAAGCACTAATAATCACCCATCACCCACCATCCAATTTCTTATTTACCCACATCAATCTAGCATTTACTTCCTTACACTCTATCACATACACCAACAACTGCTTCAAGGGTAGTGTTACTCCTTCCTTTCACCAACCCCTGACTTTACTTCTGACATTTCCAAATCATTCTTCCCCTTTACCCTTAAGCTTTGTTTCAGTCAGAGCCAGAACATCCAGGGCTCTTTCCTTATCTTAGTTACATCCATACACATTTAGACAACCCAACCTGAGCCTTAAGGACTATGGCATACTCTAACCAACGAGACAACACCCTTGGAAATTGTTGAACTTCTCCCATACAGATGGTTGCAGGACTGAAGCTCTCTCTATATCATTTTCAATGATATAGAGCAAATTATATTATCTCACACCCCACCTACATTCCTGACTGCTGTGACCACTCTCCTAATATTTTGGATCTGTTTCCACCACTAATCCTTTATGCTGTAACTACACAATCTCATCCCCAGTTGATTCATCTGACTCTACCCTCATAAATATATCCCTAACAAACACCTTCTAAAGGTAAACATTGGCATTTCAACAAAGCAGATAGGAAAACAAGAAAATTCTTTCCTGGCTTTCCTTTTAAGGTGATACTCATACCTCCGCCAAAAGCCCAGCAGAGGTTACTGTTGTGGGAATGGAAATATCCATCCCCTCTTCCTCAAAGATGACCTCTTCATCTAATCTATGATTCAACCATTCCTGTTCTGAGGACATTCAGGCTAAGCAAAATTCTCCTTCCTCTGACTCCTATTCACCATTTCTCATTGCCAGCAATCACTGCAAGTATATTATCCATGAGACAAAGCATTCCTTTATTTAAAGGAAGTGCAATGACCTCTCCTCATCATCCTCTGATGGGTCTTTCTGGTCTTTTCCTTAAGGCAGTGATAACAGTTTCTCTTCAGTTCCTTCACATTTTCATTCTGATGATACTACAGCCGTCTCTCCTTTTGACAATTCAACTCTTTTTTTATTTCTATTTCTCCTTTTATTGTACCTAGGCTGATTCTCACATTCCTTCACCCCCTGACGCTCCTCTTACTAATTCTATGCCCCTTCCTGTAATCTCTTTTCAAACTGTTCAAAATGTACTTCTCTCTCTGGTCACAAGCAAGGCTTATGGTGCTGATGGTATCCATCCCCATGTACTGAAAGTGTCTCTAAACTTACATCTGTGGTTGCTTCTGTTCCATTTCTTCTGAAAAACCTAATTCTTTCCTTCTTGGAAGCATGTGTTGGTACAGCCCATCCATAAGAAGGGTGACCATTCTGACCCCTCTGACGTACTGCCCAGTTGCTTTGAACCATTTCTAAAGTCTCTGAATTCCTCCTCAACTCCATATCCTCAGATATCTTGAATATCATTGTCTTCTTTCTGATCACTAGTATGGCTTAGGTAGGTGAGATCCATTCTTTCATATCTTACTAATGTTTGGTCATCATCCCTGAAAGGCTTAGAGAATCATATGAAGTTGGCCTTGACATATCCATTCCTTTTGACAGGGTGTGGCTTTGGGATCTCATCTCTAAGCTCCCCTCATTCGGCTTCCTTCCCTTACTTTGCTCCCTTATATCTAGCCTCCTCTCTGGATAATCTATCTTGGTGGTTGTTGATTTATCAGCCCCTTCCCCTTTCTCCATCAAGAGTGGTGTCCCTCAAGAATCTATCTTGTCTCCTACATTTTTTCTCCTTTTTATCAGTGATTTTCCTTTTGCAAATAATCTAAGGCATTCATATGCTGACAACTCAACACTGCATTCCTCCACATCTATCAATTCTACACCTTCTGTCACTCTATCTAGATCTCATGTCATCTCTCACTCAATCTGGATCTCAATCTCAACAATCTTCCTCAATAAACTCAAACTTAGACAGAATATTTCAGTTGGGTAGACAAAATCTGTTAAAGTTACAAGACCTACAAGACCCAGATTTACCGATCCTCATCTCTCTATCAAAAACTCCTGAAAAATTCCCTCTCATCTATGACAGTTCTGTAATCCCACCTCTAGACTCAATGAATGTACTTTGTATTACAATAACATACACTCTATCTTGGAAACCCTACATTTTGGAAATAACCAAGTCAGCCTCTACGAAACTGTAAGTCCTATCTGTCAAAATTTCTTTTCTCCTGAGAAGTTGCTCCATTTAGATAAAGGGTTGATATGCCCTTGTGTGGAATACTGCTCACATCTGGGGTCGTTCAAGCTCTTCATCCTTACTTGACAGAGTTGAGTGTGATCTGACATAAATTCACCCAGACTACCTTTAAAACTCTCTAGCTTCTCATCTTTACCAATAACTATAACCTGGCACACTTTAAAAGAAAGGTTTTTCACTTTCTCCAAATTCATTAATACTATCCCTTTTCTTTCCTTTCTTTTTTTCTTCATTTACTTCTCTATATTTAAATCAAGGCCCAAATTTGATGTGGATTTTTGTCCATGACTGAAGCCTCCAATGTAAAAAAAAATAATCAGAGAACTGCTTACCTCTCTATTAGTGAGAGCAGCTTTATGAAGGGGTGTATCCCCAGCATCATTAAGTTCATCTATTGCAGCTCCATGCTGAAGAAGAACTTCAACAACATCACGGTGTCCAAAGTAGCTGGCTAAATGCAATGGTGTCCATCCCTGGTTAATTTTAGTTTTCCCTGTTGAATATCAAAGAGTTTGAATGTGCAAAATGATGTTTTACTAAATCTTCAGAGACATTTTGTTTACCAGCTTCTGAAAAAACTCCTATAAAAATCTGGCATGTGTAACCTGCATTTGTGAGATCCCTAAAATTCAATGGGAATGAAACCTTCACAAACTGTGATATCAACAGCAGTTTTAGTTTTAACTGTCACTTACTCTTGATAACTCTAAAAATGTTTACATAACATACCTTTACAACTAATGTCCAGACTGACTTTTCCACCCTGTCTCGCCTGCAAGATTTCTTCAACAGTTTTGATATCTCCATTACGAGCACTTCTTAACAGCATATCCTCAAACTGCTCCAGCTCACCCATGACTGCTATCTATGCCTTATATACAATTTTACACTTCTGAAAGAGACATAAAGAAAATGTCAGCTTAGCTAGCTAAAAAGCATATTTCTTATTTAGTCACTATCAACTCACCATGACACAGTTCTCCCAACAAAATCATCAAATTTGTTTGGTGAGGTAGTTGATTTAAGGTATGGACTAAGACTCTCCTACAGAGATCTAGTTTAATGAATGCTCTGTCAGGGAAGGACAGGATTCACAGAGGGTAAGGCCTGGGGAGGTTATGTTCAAGTATGGTGCTGAAGACACTGGGGATCTCTAAATTATCTCCTCAGAATAGTAAGACAAGCTGTATGATCTCAGGGAGAGCTTTGTTTAGCATCAAGCAACTTTATCTTCTAGGGAGAATATTCACAGTTTCTCACTACAACAACTAAATTCCCTATAAAATGATGTCCAACTGAGAGCCATAAAGCAACAAGTGGTCTCTAAAAGAAATTTGGTAAGAACTAACCATAAAAACTATGCAGAATGGAAGTTTATGAAAAACAAATCTCTAAAAAAATTCCACTGAAGCAAACTCATTATATGAAGCCTCAGAGTTAAAGGAAAGGGAAACAGACCCTTGGCTTGCCAGAATCTGGAGGGGTACTTAATACATAGAAAGAGGCCCTAAATTTCCTCTTAAGGAAGGAGAGGAGAGTGAGAAACATCTGCATAGCTCTAAAACTGAGGTGGGATCCCAAAGAGATGTACAAAAATTCTTAAGCGGTTCTGGGTCCAAAATGTGGTTCTTTTAAGTTGATGGCAAAGGAGACAATGCTCAGAGGGCTATGTCAACAAGGAAACAAGAAATCAAACAGCAAATAGACTTCTCCCCAAAGTATGAGGCTACGAGTGGTTACCTAACTCCTAATAAGTCACTTAGCAGGTAACCTTTCATATATCTTTAAGAAGAAAAAGCAAGCTGAAGCAAAAAAGGAACCATGAGAAGCACTCAAAACTACTAAAAAAAAAAATGCCTGAAGTAGCTACCTGCAACAGAAAAATACTTGAGGTCTGAACCACCTGAGTTCTAGGTATAGGACAAAAACTATCATCAGAGGTTGAGAAATAAAAAGTTTTCAAGAATAAAAAACTTACTCTCCAGGTAATGTCTTATGAATTGGTAAGAATCTCCTCTGATCACCGGAGAGATGCCAGCCTCCAACTCCTCTCAGCTCTCACCTTTTGCAAACCCCTCGAACAATTGTCACAGACTAGCTTATTTCAGAAAAAACATCCAATCTGCTGCCAGCATCTGGTAATGAAGTCATCATCCCACCAGCTGCCCAAGCCATACAGGTTGATCTCATAATTCTCAAAACAAGGATGTCACTCCAATGGTCACCACCACCAGAGAGAAGTTTTTCAAGGAAAGGAGAAGGTAAAGCAGAAGGCAATGAAGAAAAATTATTCATAGGAGTTTGCATAAGACTATCTTTGGCCACTTACTATATAAATCTACTGCTATGAAACATAACTGGCCTTCCTTAATTCACATGTATGCATTGCCAAGGATACTGCTGGAACTCCTAAATATGTGTATATATATATCATATGTGGGTCACTCTGTTATGATGAGCAGTTCTAACTCACTCTCCATAGGAAAGTGGAATTATGTTACAGGCACTTCACATCATTGCACCCATATTTAACTGATGGTTCAGCCCATGTGATGAGGTACTTCTATGTCACAATCTTATATGATTTTCATAAACTGCAACTAACTTGCCCCAATTATTTTAAGACTAATGCATGAAACAAGTCTGGAAGGCCAGCTGGCCAAGTGCATTCAAATCTGGCAGCTAGGACCATGTATTTCACCAGAGGGGTCTGTTGACATCTTCCAGGGAAGGGCTATCTAGCTCTTCCATTTAACATACATTATGTTATTTTTGCATCTATATAATTATGAGGTCATGCACTACATTAGAAAATACTCAATAGAATTTTCAGAAAAATACAATTTACTAGATAATTTATTAATTAGTTAAATGTTTTGAAACAAAGGCAATTTCTAGAGTTTGGGTGCTGGATGGCACTTCCTCCTCTTTCATCCATTTTCTTCTACATTTTTCTGCATGTGTAGATGATTATCAACTCATGCATTACATACAAACTTACTAAAGCTGTTTAGAAAAAAGTAAGTGAAAAACAAAATTCAAAATTCCACTTATTCAGCATAATTTGAATGCTTTCACCCATTTTCTCCTACAGTTTTCTGAGTATGCAGATAACTACCAATTCATACATATGGTAAGAACCTAATAAAGAGAAATGTGAAGAAAATTACAAGAAAAACAATTTACCACATCATTCACAAATCATAACTAGAATGTGGTCAACCAAAGGCAATCCCTACCACTCATGTGATATATGGCAATTCAGTTTCTACCACCAATTCTCTCCATTATTTTGCCAAATATATAAATAATTATTAGTCTTTCCTGACCATGTGTACATATCTTATCATTATTTCTCAATGATTCTTTTATAGTGTTAAGGAAACTTTAAGAAAATTATTTGGTGTTATTAGGACCTCTGGTATTTCCACTAAAAAGCACTGAAGGGACATTTGTGAAAGTTAGAATCACAACATTTTTCAGTCCCTATCTTCTGAATTTGCACATCCATCTATAGTTTTCAGTTTTCCTGTTTGGTGAGTAACTGCCATTCAGACATCGATTTCTGGAACTTGTTGACTCTAGTGTGCTGTAAGTGTGACAGGAATGTTGGTGAGCTGCAGTTAAAATACACCAGCAATATCATCACCAGGTTCCAAGTCTAATGGCATACAAGATAAGGCATCTGCATTCCCCATCTCATGGATGGAGTGATACTACAAGTCATAAGTATAAGCAGATGGTATGATGGCCTTGTGTCAACCGGAGGCTCGTGCTACTACCAATGACGGAAGTCCTGATTTTGGACCTAATATGGCCAATAATGGTTGATAGTTCATGTGCAAAGTGAATCTTGTCTGACCATACAGGAATGTGAAATTTTTGTTCACTCCTTAAATGATGGTTAATGCTTCATCACTACTCCTTAAATGATGGTTAATGCTTCTTTATCACTACTCCTTAAATGATGGTTAATGCTTCTTTCTCTATCACTACTCCTTAAATGATGGTTAATGCTTCTTTCTCTATCACTGGGTACTTCTTTCCATGGCTATCTATCACTGGAAACAAGGATGGAATACATGACACTTAGATGTAGAATATGTTATCACACAGCATGGAATATACACATTTAAGTGCACATTTCTACCTTACTGGTATGTTGTAATCTAGAAAGGAATGATCATCATCATTTCATTTCATTATCTACTGCAAAAATGAAAGTGATGAAGACCAAGAAACTCTGGAAAATATGGGGTTCATTACCTTAACATTAAAACTGCTGAAACATTTGTAACAATCAGTACAACCTATGAAAACCTTACTTAACTTCCCAAAGAAACCGAGTTACTTTGTTTTTGGTTTTAATCTATTGTCAAAATACACAAATGACAATTTTATCTATTCTTTCAGACTGTGGTGAGACCATGTGCTGCATATACTGTAGTTTATTCAAGGTTAAAGGCACACAAAATCAAAGACCCAAGCTCCCCATAACTACATAAAAACAACCATAACAATTACACACTTATCATAAAACGTCAAAACTAAAGTAAATGTCAAGTATTGGGGTTCTCATGTCTGTTGATTTCTCTAAGTGTTCCAAGTATCGTAATATCCGTTAACCATAATCCAAGACAACAAAATGTTTAAAAGAATGTGTCTTACAATTTCAGTTGGCCTCACTCAATTATCCCCCTTCCTCCCAAAAAATAAAAATGTAAAAATTCTTTGAACTGCATCTGCACCACACGACAGCAATTAGTGTACTTACCATCAAGCATTTTGTGGTGCTGGTGATTGTTAATGTGTCATATGTGCTTCCTGGCATGGTAGTGTGTGCTGGTTTTGCTCATATATGTGTATTTTGTTGACTCAGGATTATTATTGTTGACAATGACCACTTTAAGCATTGGCAGCAATCTTTTTTTATTTTTCATCAGAGGCTTGTCAGGATAAATGTCTACTTCAAGGCTGGGCCTTAACTGATATACAGAGAGGTTACTGAAAGGAGGAAAAAAGACGACACAGGAAAATATTTACAAATTCTGGAGGAAGTGAAGAACCTGTATTTTATTATGTTCTCAAGTTATAGCTATTGAGAAAGACATGAAAGGGCACAGAGTTCCAAAGCTTTGAGGCATATGGAATGAAACAGTTATCAAATGGCCCAGCCTTAAGTTGCTAATAGCCACAGGGTAATCAGGCAATGCAGCAGCTTGCCGAGTAATGCATAGTCTAGCTAGTGTTGGGAGCACAGAAAAAGCTTAACAGCTACTCAAAGCCATCTACATCTCACACAAAGTCCTAGAGAAGTGTTTTAAACCTTGAAAAGAACATGAAGTGCAAGAGGCTGGCTAATGGCAACTTCAAGGTGGCACTTATGAAGGACTTCAACATCATCTGTTTACATGTTAATATTTCCTCTGTAAAATATTCATAAATATGTAAAATATCTTAAAATATTTCAGTTTCTTTTTTTTAATTTTCCAAAAGAGGGAACAGAGAAGGGGCCCAGGTGAGGATATTCCCTCAAGGGCCCAGTCCTCTGTTCTCACCGCTACCTCGCTAATGCGGGAAATGGCGAATAGTATGAAAGAAAAGAAAAGAATTTCAGTTTCTGTACTTAATATCTTAAATACCTTTGATAAAAACAGAAATTTTGTCATCTGAAATGAATGATAACCCTAAGCATTACGGATAACAGATTTTACTGTACCTATACTTTTATTTCAATCAATCATGTGACCTTAGGCAGACAAAGTGATCTACCAGAAGCAAACCCAAAAAGCAACTAATCCTCCCAGCAAATGGATCAAAATATGAAATAAAAATATCACACATTTAGGCAAATAACATACAGAATAAGGTAAATTCTGCCTGCTTGGATAAGCTGCATGAGGTGACTGAACTTCTCTACACCTATACCATTAAAATTAAAAGTTTAGTAAATTTCACAAATTGGGATTCTTAGGGTCTTCTGATTTCTAGAGGTTTTTCACGTATTTTTGTGTTAACCAATGTAAAAGAATATGGTAGAATCTCACTCTCAGAAGTTACATAAGGTTTTCACATTTTCTGCAGATTTCTAGAAAAGCTTCACCTCCACTTACCTCATCTATTAAGCATAGTTTTCCTCGATGCCTAGAGTGGTCTACCAAGAGGAAAGCTGCATATGTGAAAAGGAAAAATGGTGCATGAGAATAGGATGAATCATATTCAAGACATTAAAATTCTGATAGAAAATAAGGATTCTAACACCCATAGAACAGAAAATACTCAAAAACTCATTTTTACAGAATAATGAAAGACTGCTGCTATCTGTGTTCACTCTATAGGCCACAACCATTAAAAGAACCATTCAGAAGAGCCAAGAGGGAGTTTGTTTTGGTCAGTCCAATTTTTTGTGAAAACTGAATATCATTATTTCCTTTCTCACTCAAACAATTAGTCCATTTCCAATATTTCCAACAATCTTCTTCACTAAAATTAGTTAAATAAAAATAACTAATAAAGCAGCACAGCTAAGTCAACAAATGCTCTCATCTATCAGAATAAGAAAAATAAAACAAAGCATCCTGCCCATGACTCAATCTATTTTACATAATTAATCATAAGCTCAAAACTGAATGTCCACATCCACACATAAATCTAATGTCAACCCCTGATGGACATGAATTTAATTTAAAATTTCCCATAACCCTGAATGATCAATTACTCCCACTCAACTGGACTCTAGCAATATTTGGCATCACATCTGACATACATGGCATTCATTCCCCACACTACTGATGCCATAAACAAAGTAAACACTTGTAGATCAACTATCAACACAGTTCTGGATAAAAATCAATCCCCTACTATCCTCTACAAACTGTTTATCTCCTTTAATGTGAACTACACTTTGCCTGACTGGTCATCCAACTTTCAAAATTCTATCACTATAGATTCGATAGCTAACACAGTTGTAGCATTAAAGTACAATTTTGCCATTTGAGGTTGTTACTATTCTAAACAATCATTTGTGATCATTAATGACAACAACAAAAGTATAAGTATTTTTTTCTTTTTTGCATTGAAGGTTCCAGTCACAGACAAAAAAAAAAGGCCTTATTTGAAATAGAGAGAGCATTATGAAAGGGAAAATGAGGAGACAAGGGAAAGTTTCTACAAATTTTGAAGGTGAATAACCTGTCTTCTAAAATGTGCCAAGTCACTGTTACTGGGAAAGATATGAAAGAGTAGAGAGTTCCAAAGTTTCAAGGTGTAGGGAAAGAAACAGTTATCAAAATGGCCCAACCTTGAGTTGCTAATGGCCACACAGTAATCATGTGATGCAGCAGCTTGCTGAGTATTGCAAAATCAAGCTAGTGGCAGGAGCACATAAGCAGCCAGTTGCTGGGAGCAAAAACCAAAGTAATACCCACAGAAGAGGAAAATGAACCACTGTGATGTAAGGCAAGAAGATCAAGTTTGAAGTTAAGCAGGGAGTGTTTATAAGTTGGTATGATTTTGACTCAACTCTAATCAAGTAAGGATACAGAGCTAGAACCACCCCAGATCTGTCAGAGAAGTATTCCATACAAGGACAGATTAATCCTTTGCGTACATGGAACAACTGTTCAGAAGAAAAGAAATTTCAAATGCCAGTTTCTTAGCAGCAGACTTAACTATTTCAGTAATGTGGAGCTTCTAAGAAAGAGTGGTTGTTACAGTAATACCATGTATGTTCAATGAGTCAGGAGGTGGAATTACTGAACCAACAAAGGAAAGAAAGAACTATGAGGAATTTTTGATAGAGATGGGTAGACATTGGGTCTTAGAGGCATTAAACTTAACCAGACTTCATCTATCCCACTGAGGTATTATGTCCAAGTCTGAGCTTATTGAGGAATTTATGTCAAGACTACATGCAGATTGAGGGAAGGAGCAGAAAAGAAGGACATGGAGAAATGCAGTGTTTAGTCAACAGCGTCAGAATACATTTGCTTATTTATGGAAGAAAGGAAATCGTTGATAAAAGGTACAAAATGTGTAAGGGACATGACAAAACCTTGAGGCACACTGTTGTTGATGGAGAAAAGGTGGAAGCTGATCCATCAACAACCAGTGAGTCAGACTGGCCAGAGAGGAAGCTAGATATGAGGGGCTAGTAAGAAAGGGAAGCCAAAATAGGGGAGCTTTGAGATGATACCCTGATGCCACATCCTGTCAAAAACTTTGGATGTGTCAAGGGCAACTGTAAAGGATACCCAAAAAAAATCTTTCAAGGATAATGACCAAAATTTAGTAAAATATGAAAAAATATCACCATACTGGTGATCAGAGAAAAGACTGTGAAATTAAAGATGTTTAGGGATATGGGAGCAGAGGATAGATTCAAAAGACTCAGGAAATGGTGGATATCAAAGCAAATGGACAATAGTTTGAGGGGTTAGAACAGTCACCCTTCTTTGGGATGGGATGTACCAATGCATGTTCCCAAGAAGGAAAAGTTATAGTTTTTAAGCAAAAAAGTAACAGATGAGCAACCACAAGTGCAAGTTCAGAGGCACACACTCATTCAGTACACATGGATAGATGCCATCAGAACCATAAGCCTTGCTTGTGTCCATACAGAGTACTTCTCTGACAGTCCAAAAAGAGATAACAGGGTGGGGCATAGGATTAGTAAGAGGAGCAACAGGGGCTGAAGGAGAGTTAAAGTCATCCAAGGTGGAGTTAAAGGAGAAATGGAAACTAAAGAGAGTTGCTTTATCTACAGGAGAAACAGTTATAGTACCTTCAGAACAGAAAAAGAGAAGGAAAGCTAGAGTAACAAAAGTTGTTAGCAATGCCCCTAACCAAAGACCAGAAAAATCTATCAGTGGATGACAGGGAGAGGTTAACGAACTTCCTTTGAATAGTGGAACGCTTTATCTCATGGATAAAGTACTTGCAATGATTACCAACAGTGATATATGCTGCATTGAGTCAGAAAAGGGAGTTTTTCAAGAGTTAAGTTCAAACCCAATACACCTGATTCCTTGCCAGAATGGCCTCAAGACATGAACATATGAACCATAGACTGTCAGATGAGATCGTCTTGGAGGGTGAGGGGATAAATGCTTCCATTCCTGCAAAATAACCTCTGCTATGCATTTGGTGCAGACAGACGCATCACCACATTATGAACAGGAAGGAAAGTCAGAAAAGAATTTCTGTAAGTTATTCCCGTTAGCTTTGTTGACGTGCCAGTATTTACATTTAGAAGGGGCTGCTGGATGGGGAAGTGCAGTTAAAATAGGTGCATCTATGAGAGTGTGATCAGATGAACCAATTGGAGGCGAGATTGTGTAGTTACTGAAGGATGGATAAGAGGCGAAAAACAGATCCAGAATATTAGAAGAGTAGTCAATGTGGTCAAGTGGGAGATAATTTGCTCTAAATCAATGAGGATGGAGAACATAGGGGGCTTCAATGACCCTCCCATCCATACGAGAGGAATTCAACCAATCTCTATGATCAACATAGAAATCCCATTAGCAAAGGTTCACAGCTTGCAGGTTAGAGAATGCCACAGTATCATGGCAGGAGCATAAAAAGTCAAAGAAAGATATAAAATTTATAGAATTAGGAGAGCAACAGGCAAAAGAGAAGAGAAGTGTGGTAGTCAGGAGACAGCCTGAGCCACATAACATCAAAGTTTTGTACTCTAGGTCCTTGTAGCATGCAACAGGTTTTTGATGATGTTGGAATATGCACATACACCACCTCTTAACCAGAAATATAAGTGAAGATTATAGCAGGATATGAAAAAAGGGCTAAAGAGAACATCATCAAATATCTGGGTCTGAGAGAGAAGTAAGATGTTAGGAGAGGTATTGGACCAATAGTATTCAAAAGAAGAAAGGGTACTTGAGAGACCACGAATGTTGGTACAGTGAATAGAAAAAGAGGAAAGTCTATCAGGCATACAGAGATCACGAGAATAGCCAGTACTATTACTGTCTGAGCCCTCCCTCTTACTGGCAGGAGAGTCAGGCAGAAACACTTTTTATATCAACATTGGCTTCAGCAATAATACTTAAATTTTTATATCTATCATACTTAGTCGCTGTCTCCTGCGTTAGCAAGGTAGTGCAAGAAACTGACAAAAGAATGGCCCAACCCACCCACATACACATGTATACAAATAAACGCCCACACACACACATATACATAACTATACATTTCAACATAAAAATACATATACATACACAGACTTCTACATATATACACATGTACATATTCATACTTGCTGCCTTCATCCATTCCCATCACCACCCTGCCACACATGAAACATTCACACTCAGTCTCTAGCTGTCATGTGTAACGCACTGAAACCACAGATCCCTTTCCACATCCAGGCCCCAAAAAACTTTCCATGGTTTACCCCAGATGCTTCACATGCCCTGGTTCAATCCATTGACAGCATGTCAACCCCGGTATACCACATCATTCCAATTCACTCTATTCCTTGCACGCCTTTCACCCTCCTGTATATTCAGGCCCCAATCGCTCAGAATCTTTTTCACTCCCTCCTTCCACTTCCAATTTGATCTCCCACTTCTCTTCTGACACATATATCCTCTTTGACAATCTTTCCTTACTCATTCTCTCCATGTGACCAAACCATTTCAATACATCCTCTTCTGCTCTCTCAACCACACTCTTTTTATTACCACAAATCTCTCTCACCCTTTCATTACTTATTCAATCAAATCACCTCACACCACATATTGTCCTCAAACATCTCATTTCCAACACATCCACCTTCCTCCACACAACCCTATCTATAGCTCATGCCTTGCAACCATATAACATCATTGGAACCACTATTCCTTCAAACATACCCATTTTTGCACTCCACGATAACGTTATCGCCTTCCACACATTCTTCAATGCTCCCAGAACCTTCGCACCCTCTCCCATCCTATGATTCACTTCTGCTTCCATGGTTCCATCCACTGCTAAACAACTCACAGATATCTAAAACACTTCACTTCCTCCAGTTTTTCTCCATTCAAACTTACCTCCCAATTAACTTGTCCCTTAACCCTACTGAACTTAATAACCTTGCTCTTATTCACATTTACTCTCAGCTTTCTTCTTTCAAACACTTTACCAAACTCAGTCACCAACTTCTGCAGTTTCTCACCCGAATCAGCAACCAGCACTGTATCAACAACTGACTCACTTCCAAAGCCCTCTCATCCACAACAGACTGCATACTTGCCCCTCTCTCCAAAACTCTTGCATTCACATCCCTAACAACTCCATCTATAAACAAATTAAACAACCATGGAGACATCACGCACCCCTGCCGCAAACCAACATTCACGGGTAACCAATCGCTTTCCACTCTTCCTACTCATACACATGCCTAACATCCTCGATAAAAACTTTTCAATGCTTCTAGCAACTTGCCTCCCACACCACATACTCTTAATACCTTCAGGAAAAGTCTTATCAGAAATAATGAAACTACTCAAAAAGACTTTATACAATATCCCCTGTAAAGTGTACGATCAGTTTTACACTGGTCAAACAGGTAGTAAGCTCCTCAGTGGAAGTTGGTATATCATATTCTGGTTCTCCCTATCTGCATTCTGTATTGACAATATAATTTTATAAAAACACCTGACTTCCTATCATTCATTTTCTTATGATTCTACCTGCATACATGTATGCAGGGGGTGGCGATGCTATTTACTGTGAGGCAGGGTGGCGCCAGGAATGGATGAAAGTAAGTGAGTATGAATATGTACATGTGTACATATGTACAGGTTGAGCATCACTAATCCGAAATTCCAAAATCTGAAATTCTCTGAAATCTGAAACATTTTGAGCAGCGACATGACGTTACAAGTGTAAAATTCCACACCTGACTTCACTTGCCTATGCTAGGCTCTGATGTTCTACTGGCACTAGTTTTCTACAAACCATCATCACCACAGTTTCTTGCTTATTCTCTACTTTGTGGTACAAAGGCTTGCAGATAATGAGGCTTCAGATGTTCATTCACTGGCCGATTGTGAAATAGCAGAAACATTTCTGAATCTAGGTGAACATGATAAAAGACAATGAATATGACTTTGTTAACACTGCAGAAAAAGTGCCTGTAGATGACATGGTAAAACTGCACAAGTCTCAGCAACAATGTAAAATCATTATACTTTAAGGAGAATAAAAAGATGTTTTGGAAGGAGGTAAATACTGTGCGAAAGACAAGAGAATGAATGGGAACACTGGTGAAGGGGGCAAAAGGGGAAGTGATAAGTAGTGATGGGGTAAGGGGGAGATGGAGAGAGTACTTTAGAGGACTGTTAAACATGTATAACGATACAGTGGCAGATGGAGGGTGTTTTGGTCAGGGTGGTATGCAAAGTGAGAGAGTCAGGGAGAGAGGTTTGGTGAAAAGAGAAGAGATGGTGAAAGCCTTACAGATGATGAAATGTGGCCAGATGAAAATAGTCAATGGCAATGTAGTTGAATTTAGATTTTATCAAGAAAGGGGTGACTGGGTTGTAGATCAGTTGGTAAGGACTTTCAATGTATGAATGGATCATGGTAAAGTGCCTGAGTATTGGTGGAATGAATGTATAGTGCCACTTTACAAAGACAAAGGGGATGAAGGTGAATGTTCTAACTACAAAAGCATAAGTTTGTTGAGTATACCAGGGAAATTGCATGGGAAGGTACTGATTGAGAGGGTGAAAGCATGTTCAGATTATCAGACTGGGGAGGAGCACCATGGTTTCAAAAGTAGTAGAGGAAGTGTAGATAAGGTGTTTGAAGAAAGTGTGAGAAATATTTTGATAAACAGATGGATTTGAGTGGCATTTATGGCTCAGGGAAAGGCATACAATAGGGTTGATAGATATGCTATGTGGAAGGTCTTAAGAGTATATGGAGTGGAAAGTAAGCTGCTAGAAGCAGAGAAGTTTCTATCAAGGGAATAAGGGATATGTACAGGTAAAAAGAGAGGAGAGTGATTGGTTCCCAGTGAAGATTGGTCTGCAGAAGGGGTGTGTGATGTCACCATGGTTGTTTAATTTGTTTATGGATGGGGTGGTTAGGGAGGTAAATGCAAGAGTTTTGGAGAGAGGGGCAAATATGCAGTCTGCTGGGGAAGATAGGGCCTGGGAAGTGAGTCAATCATTGCTTGCCAATGATAAAACACTGGTGGCCAATTCATGTGAGAACCCGCAAAAGTTGGTGACAGTCTGGAAAAGTGCATGAAAGGAGAAAGTTGAGAGTAAATGTGAACAAGGTCAATAGGTTCAGCAGGGTAAAGGGACTAGCTAGTTGGGATGTAAGTTTGAATGGAGAAAAACTGGAGGAAGTGAAGTGTTTTAGATACCTGGGAGTGGACTTGGCAGCGAATGGAACCATGGAAGCAGCAGTGAGTAATAGGATGGGGGAAGGGGTGAAGGCTCTAGGGGTGATGAAAAATGTGTGGAAAGAGAGAACATTATCTCATAAAACAAAAATGGGTATGTCTGAAGGAACAGTAGTTCCAACAACGTTATATGGTTGCGAGGTATAGGCTACAGATAGAGATGTATGGAGGAGGGCGGATGTCCTGGAAATGAAATGTTTGAAGACAATATGTGGTGCGAGGCGATTTGATTGAGTAAGCAATGAAAGGGAAAGAGAGATATGTGGTAATAAAAAGAGTGTGGTCAAGAGAGTAGAAAAGGGTGTGTTGAAATGGTTTGGACATTGGAGAGAACAAGAGGGGGAAAGGTTGACAAAGAGGACTTATGTGTTACAGGTGGAGGGAACAAGAAGCAGGAGACCAAATTGGAGGTGGAAGGATGAATAAGATTTTGAGCGACCGAGGTAGGAACATGCAGGAGGGTGAGAGGTGAGCAAGAAATAGAGTGAATTCGAACAATGTGGTATACCAGGGTCAACGTGCTGTCAAATGGACTGAAACAGAGCATATGAAACATCCATTGTAAACCATGGAAAGGTCTGTGGGGCCTGGATGTGGATAGGGAGGTGTGGCTTCGGTGCATTACACGACAGCTTGAGACTGATTGTGAATGAGCACAGCCTTTTTTTTTGTCTGTTTTCCTGGCACTACCTCGCTTATGCAGGGAGTGGTGATGCTGCTTCCTGTGGGGTGGGGTTGCGCTAGGAATGGATAAGGGCAAGAAAGTATGAATACGTACATGTGTATATATATGTATATGTATGCATATGTATGAATATATGTACGTGTATCTGTATGTTTGTGTGCATATGAGTGGCACTACCTCACTGACCCGTGAAATAGCGATCAAGTATAATAATAACAAAAATTAATATGTATACTGTATATACCCTAGCCTAAACCAGGTACCCATTTTACTGATCAACTCCTTCAGGTGGATGAACAGCTGGGCTGACTGTGGAACAACTTTGCATCCATTTGAACCTATGATCTTCAACCTGGGCAGCACATGAGTGCCTTACAGTTAGAAACACTAATTGTTGTTACATCACAGAAGTGCTGACTTCTACATTTGTCACTCAAAAAACCAAGTTCTATAATTTAGTACCACAACACTATTTCTTGTTAAACAAAAAGTGTTATTCCTTAAGCCTAATGCTGCATAGGTGATTTTGAGGGGGAGATACTATGTAAAGTAAGCGCTGGTTACTCAAAGTAACTAGTTATGTTTCACAATGGCTTTATAAGAAGAGGGAACCGTAAGGTAAAATCTAAACTTGCATCTAACCTTACAATATAAACCTTACATAACCTACATTACCTGAGAAAAATCTACGTACCCTATGTGAATAGATAGGCTTTCATTACTTTATTAGTCAACTGACAGGAAAGTAAAAGAGTGACTTAGATGTAAATGTACTGAAAAGGGCAGCTGGTGGGATCTCTGAGCACTATCTCGTGGAGGCAAGGGCAACCTGAAGATTTGTGGTTCTCAGAAAACTGGAAACAATGTCAGTGAAAAGAGAGCTGTGAGAGGACGTGAGCTTGGAAAAGAGACTTGTGTGAAGAAATACCAGGAGAGATTAAGTGCAGAATGTCAAAGGTGAAAGTAAATAAAGCAAGGATAGTGGGTGAAGAAATGAAGGTATTTAGGGAAACAGTGTTGGTATGTGTGAGAGATGCATGTGGCATATAAAAGGTGAAAGGTGGGCATATTAGAAAGGGGAGTGGGTGGTGGAATGAAGCAAAATTCCTGATGAAAGAGAAAAGACAGTGCAAATGATTGGAGGATGTATAAGAGAAAGCAGCATGAGGTCAGGGGGAGGGCATAGGGGTGGAAAAATGACAAATGAGAGTTAAGGAGAACAGGTATCAATAAATTTTGGAGAGAATAAGATATTTTGGAAAGAGTTTTATAATGTGCAAGAAACAAGAGAACAAATTGGGAAATCAGTAAAAAGGGTATAAGAGAAAGTGGTAATTGGTAGAGATGAAGAGATGATGGAGCACCTTGAATGAATATCAGATGTGTTTGATGATAGGGTGGCAGATATAAGATGTTTGGATCAGGGTGATATGCAAAGTGAGAAAGTCATGGAGAGCAGATAGATGAAGATAGGAGAAAGCCTTAAGTCTTACTTGAGATGAAATGTAACAAGGCAGCTAGAGTGGATAGTACTGCAGTTGGATTCACTACAGAAGGGGTGACTGTGTTGTTGATCGGTTAGTAAGGATTTCCTGTGCCTGTATGAATAATAGTAAAGTGCCTGAGGATTGGTAGAATGCACTTATAGTGCCACTGCACAATGGCAAGGAAGATAGAGTTGAGAGTTCAAACTAAAGAGGCATAAGTTTGTCGAGTGCACCTGGTAAGTTGTACAGGGGGTACTGACTGAGAGGGTGAAGGCATGCACAGAGCATCAGATTAGAGAGGATGAGTGAAGTTTCAGAAGCGGTAGAGGATGTGCGGATCAGATATCTGCTTTAAAGAATGTGTGTGAGAAATATAGAAAAAGATAAATATGTAAATGGATTTATGTATCTGAAGAAAGTATATGACAAGGTTGATAGAGATGCCTTGTGGAAGGTTTTAAAAATATGTGGTATGGAAGGAAAGATGCTGAAAGCACTGAAAAGTTTTTCTCAAGGATGTAAGGCATGTCTCTGAGTAGGAAGAGAGGAGAGCGAGTGATTCCAAAAGATGGTTGGTCTGTGGCAAGGGTATATGATGTCACCATGGTTGTTTGAATATCTATGGACAAGGTGGTAAGGGAGGTAAATGAAAGTCTTGCAGAGAGGGGCTAGCATGCTGTTTGTGGGGGATGAGAGGGCCTAAGAAATGAGTCACTTATTGTTTGCTGTTGACACAGTCTAGGAGAGTGTGCATAAGGAGGAAGTTGAGAGTAAATATATATAAAAGCAAGGTCATAAGGTTTAGCAGGGTTGAGGGACAAGTTAGGTGGGGTGTGAGTTTGAATGGAGAAAACTTAGATTAAGTTAAGTGTTTATATACTTAGGAGCAGACTCTGCAACAAATGGAACCATGGAAGCAGAAGTGGCTGTGAGGGTGATGGTTCTGGGAATGCTGAAGAATGTGTGGAAAGAGAAAACATTATCTGGGAGGACAAAAATGGATATGTTTGAAGGTATACAGTCCCAACAATATTATATGGATGTGAGGCACTGACTATGGTTAAGGCTGTGCATAGGAGTATGGATGTGTAAGAAATGAAATGTTTGAGGTAATAAATGGTGTGAGGTGGTCTGATCAAGTAAGCAATGAAAGGGTAAGAGAGATGTGTCTTAATTAAAAAAAAAAGACTGTGGTTGACAGAGCTGAAGAGGGTATGCTGAAATGGTTTAGACATACGGAGAGAAATGACTGAGGAAAGCTTGACAAAGAGGATGTGTGTGTCAGAAGTTTAGAAAGAAAAACAGGAAGATCATAAGGATACAAGGAAAAGCACTTTGGGTGATAGGGGCCTAAATATGCAGGAGGGTAAAAGCCATGCAAAGGACAAGGTGAACTGGAATGATCTGGTATACTGGAGTCAATGGGCTATCAATGGACTGACCCAGGACATGGGAAGCATCCAGGGTAAACCATGGAAAGGTCTGTGGGACTTGGTTGTGGATAGGGAGCTGCGGTTTTGATGCAATACACATGACACCTATAGAATGGATGTAAGCAAATGTGATCTTTATTCATCTGATCCTGGCACTACCTAGCTAATGAGAAAGACAGCAATCAAGTATGAAAAAAAGGCTATGCAATGAAACTATTTTTTGATAAATGATTTGGTGTGCAATGCTAGTATATATGGAAAGTATAATAGAGGTTGCAAAGCATGACTTGGAACAATAAATGTTATTCTGTGACACCAAATTCAACAATAGTGGAGAAAGTTATGAAAATCATAGAAAATTTGTGGTTAATCAATTGAGAGTAGGTAAAACATACAAAAGCCATCAGAGCCTATAAAACTCTCTACGTCCTACCAAGCAGCTGAAATATATTTTAATTTTCAATATTCTAGTTGAAATATATCAAGTGCACCTTTGATTGAGCATTAGGCCAACTGCTGACCTAAAGTCAACATAAAAATGACAAACCAAACATCCATTCACACCAATGGACACCCTCCCCACAGACAACCATTCCTTGTAGTTCCAGCAGAACCCATATTAATGCTGGTTTGTTTCTCCTATAAATAACAGATGCCTGGATAGAATAGGTGGGTTTTCATAAGTTCTGTTGATTTCTTATAAATGCTTAACCCTTTAGCACCTTATGGGGGTTTCTTGTCCAACCCTGTGAATGTAAGTGTTCAAGTTATCTAAAATATTTATGCATTCCCCTTACTATTTCAAAGACATTCATACAATGATAAAAAAATATTCTTTCAGAAGTATATTCCATTCAATATTTTCATTCAAGTAATGTAAGGAACATTGTAGACATTTCAGCACAATGCGCTAAAAAGTACAGGAGTAAGGCTTTGCATCAAGTATGTTGTCCCAGCACAGATTTAATCATTTATTTCATCTACACTGAATACTGATTATCATGTCTTATACAATGAATATTTTTTTGTTATAATCAAATGACAGATAATTCATCATGACAGCAAAATCATAAAAGTTTATAAAATTACCGGCTGCATCAGTTAGATGCAATGTTGCCAAGATCAGGTGGGTACTTGCAAAACAACCTCCACTTATGCTAGAAACACCTTACCCTGCCTCACCTTGGTAAATTTTCAGTGTTGGAAGAGAAAGGACCAATAAAATCACTTTCCACATGATCCAAAGACTGATCATCATAAAGCAATTCAATTCAGGTTCATCTTTTGCCTGGTGCTCTAAATGTGGTTAAATGCTGCTCAACTTCCCTTCCAAAATAACTCATGAGAATATGCTGTCACTGGCATGGCTATATGAAGACTGACCATATGTACAAAGTAATACACAATACCACTTCACCAACCACCCTAGCTTATTGAGCAGCCTTGAAAATGCAAAACGTAATGATTAAATTCACATCTGAATTGTCCATCTTTCATAAGAATCTGCATAGAGAAGTTATGGGGTTAACCAACTTTTATAGTCTACTATTAATTCCTGATAGTCATAAGCCTCACAACTATTACTTTATTCAATACCAAAATATAAAATAACTGCTCAAAATCACATTAATTTTTTTATATTTTCTAAACACTGACATATTCATTGGGGAACATTCTGAACAGCTGCTTACAGGAAGACTGAGCAGTGATGTAAACAACCACTGAGTGTGTTGTCTTCAAAAGCAACAGGTATACTTACAAAATCATTGAAAAATAAGATAAATCTTGACTTCCTGGGAGGTTACATAAGGTTTTTATAGGTTCACTTTATTCTGAAAAAGTGAATTACTATTCGGAAATCACTTTAACCAACCCCATATTTTTCTGGATATACTACTGTTACCTTCCTTGATATTTCTAAATAAACATTATTCTCCATATAATGCCCGAGGGTATTTGTGGAATCACAGTGAACTATATAAAGCAGTTAAAGCATAAATAGCCACTTTCAAATCTAGTTTCAATGCAGAGATAAACTGATAAATTTACCATATATTCCATTCTAAGAACTAATCTCTCAATACCAAGTAATAAAACATTATATTCAAGGTCAATGGCAATATAGAGATAAAATGGATTCTTACCATATTATGGAATTTACCTATGCCAATTTCACCATATATCTATCAAAAAATAGCATGACAGCACTTAAATCATACTCTCTCTCATTATACAATCATTACATGGGATGGCATTGATATGTTGTGAAATCTGCTTGGTATCATAATATATTTATTACAATTTGGTAGGTTAATACATTCACTACAAGACAACCCTAAGCAAAAACGGATACATCACAACTCAATGAAACCCAACATATTCGTTTTCTTCTAGCTCTGACAATGTTTATCCCACCTCAGCTTCCTAATCCAATGCATAAACTATATGTGCACTGTCGTATTTTGGTATACAAAATGTATGAACTTTGGTAACTGCGGCCGACTGTTCAATTACCTTCTCTTCTTTAATGGTCACTTGCGATAGCTATGATATCTTGTCACTACAGTAACACAGTGGCACTCGTAACATCAACATTTACGGTGGATATGAGGAAAATTACTAACCTTCTAAAGTGTGCTCGTGCTTCATTAATGTACAGTTCTCACGGGAGCATTATTAATTTGTTCTACTGACGAGGTTCTCGGTCTGACAGTTGTAATCAGACGTCTCTTGCGCCGACCTAAACTAAGTGAACACTCGTAGCGAACAAACATGTTAGCACACGTCTCTGACAACTACTATGTATTGCCACCAAAGTTTGACGTATAAAATCACTGGCGAATAGAAAAAAATACCAAAGGTGAATGTACTATATTATCTTCACATATGATAACTTCTCTCTACGACACAATTTTCTTGTTATTTCTTGATCTTCTTTAAATGCCTATAAAAGTGAGAGCCGACTGAATACAAAAGGTAAAGAGATATGTAATATTTGGGATATACACTAATTTGATAACGAGGCCCGATTAATATAACCCAATTAATTGCTAATTACACAAGTTCCTATTTCGAACAAATGCCCCGATATTGAACGGCTGTGTGTAACTCTGTACCCCTAGCAACTTCAGTGAACGAGAAAATTAGCATATATGTCCACTTTTACTAAAATTGGTATCCACAAACTCTACAATTATATGAATTTTTAGTATCGTATGCATACATACGTTCTTAACTGTAAGTTATATTTCTTTATCATGAACCGCAAGAAGAGTGCATCTAGCCAGTCCACGATGTACTCTGAGACATTAACACAGATGATTAATTAAAGTGTAGCAATTTTTCACTTTACTGTGTTCCCCTGTGGCGTGTAATTTTCTAACTGAATGTCTAATAAGTATAGAAAATAGTTACTGTTCCCTTGAAACTTTACTTTTTTGATCAGAAGTGATATTCTGAAATCTACCTATTTTTCAGAGCATTCCAGGTAGATTCAGTGCCGAGTAGCTGACATAGAACATTCTAGAAGTTTCTAGTAATATCAATATAAAGGACTTAAGCTAACCAGTTCCGTTGAGATCTGGCTGCCTAAATGGATACATATACACACGTATTTCTGACGTATCTAGAGGCTGCAAGCATCCGACAGACGCATTTTGCTATGTCTGTGGCCAATTTATCAAAACAAGTAAAAAAGTATTGTACTTCGTTGCACCATAAGCTAAGATGTGCCAGGTCTATAGAGTATATTTCGGCATGCCTGTCGGGGATCAAGACAAATTGTGGCCATAACAGACCGAATTCTATTTGGAGATAAACAACGTTAAAAGTGGGAGCCACTGGTGGACCCCCGGAAGGTGATGTCACCACTTGCACATAAAAGTAGGCCTCATGAAACGAATTGTCACAGCTCTAGATAAGGAGTCTGCAGCCTTCACGTACCTTAAAGACTTCTTCCCTAAGCTGTATAAGGCAAAGGTTAAAGCCGGGGTCTTCTTAGGATCACAGATGAAGATCCTGCAGGTGTTTGCTTTGAAGAATGTATGTGAGAAATACTTAGAAAAGCAAATGGATTTGTTTGTAGCATATATGGATCTGGAGAAGGCATATGATAGAGTTGACAGAGATGCGCTGTGGAAGGTATTAAGAATATATGGTGTGGGAGGAAAGTTGCTAGAAGCAGTGAAAAGTTTGTATCGAGGATGTAAGGCATGTGTACGAGTAGGAAGAGAGGAAAGTGATTGGTTCTCAGTGAATGTCGGTTTGCGGCAGGGGTGCGTGATGTCTCCATGGTTGTTTAATTGGTTTATGGATGGGGTTGTTAGGAATGCAAGAGTTTTGGAGAGAGGGGCAAGTATGCAGTCTGTTGTGGATGAGAGGGCTTGGGAAGTGAGTCAGTTGTTGTTCGCTGATAATACAGCGCTGGTGGCTGATTCGGGTGAGAAACTGCAGAAGTTGGTGACTGAGTCTGGAAAACTGTGTGAAAGGAGAAAGTTGAGAGTAAATGTGAATAAGAGCAAGGTTATTAGGTTCAGTAGGGTTGAGGGACAAGTCAACCGGGAGGTAATTTTGAATGGAGAAAAACTGGAGGAAGTGAAGTGTTTTAGATATCTGGGAGTGGATTTGGCAGCGGATGGAACCATGGAAGCGGAAGTGAGTCACAGGGTGAGGGAGGGGGTGAAAGTTCTGGGAGCGTTGAAAAAAATGTGTGGAAGGCGAGAACATTATCTTGGAAAGCAAAAATGGGTATGTTTGAAAGAATACTCGTTCCAACAATGTTATATGGTTGCGAGGCGTGGGCTATAGACAGGGTTTTGCGGAGGAGGGTGCATGTGCTGAAAATGAGATGTTTGAGGACAATATGTGGTGTAAGGCGGTTTGATCAAGTAAGTAATGAAAGGGTAAGAGATGTGTGGTAATAAAAAGAGTGTGGTTGAGAGAGCAGAAGAGGGTGTTTTGAAATGGTTTGGTCACATGGAGAGAATGAGCGAGGAAAGATTGACAAAAAGGATATATGTGTCAGAGACGGAGGGAACGAAGAGAAGTGGGAGACCAAGTTGGAGGTGGAAGGATGGAGTGAAAAAGATTTTGAGCGATCGGGGCCTGAACATGCAGGAGGGTGAAAGGCGTGCAAGGAATAGAGTGAATTGGTACAATGTGGTATACAGGGGTCGACGCGCTGTCAGTGGATTGAACCAGGCCATGTGAAGCGTTTTGATGCACAAGACCGGGTTATAGTGATGGGTGATTTGAATGCATAGGTGAGTAATGTGGCAGTTGAGGGAATAATTGGTATACATGGGTTGTTCAGTGTTGTAAATGGAAATGGTGAAGAGCTTGTAGATTTATGTGCTGAAAAAGGACTGGTGATTGGGAATACCTGGTTTAAAAAGCGAGATATACATAAGTATAAGTATGTAAGTAGGAGAGATGGCCAGAGAGCGTTATTGGATTACGTGTTAATTGACAGGCACGCGAAAGAGAGACTTTTGGATGTAAATGTGCTGAGAGGTGCAACTGGAGGGATGTCTGATCATTATCTTGTAGAGGCTAAGGTGAAGATTTGTATGGGTTTTCAGAAAAGAAGAGTGAATGTTGGGGTGAAGAGGGTGGTGAGAGTAAGTGAGCTTGGGAAGGAGACTTGTGTGAGGAAGCACCAGGAGAGACTGAGTACAGAATGGAAAAAAGGTGAGAATAATGGAAGTAAGGGGAGTGGGGGAGGAATGGGATGTATTTAGGGAATCAGTGATGGAGTGCGCAAAAGATGCTTGCGGCATGAGAAGCGTGGGAGGTGGGTTGATTAGAAAGGGTAGTGAGTGGTGGGATGAAGAAGTAAGATTATTAGTGAAAGAGAAGAGAGAGGCATTTGGACGATTTTTGCAGGGAAAAAATGCAATTGAGTGGGAGATGTATAAAAGAAAGAGACAGGAGGTCAAGAGAAAGGTGCAAGAGGTGAAAAAGAGGGCAAATGAGAGTTGGGGTGAGAGAGTATCATTAAATTTTAGGGAGAATAAAAAGATGTTCTGGAAGGAGGTAAATAAAGTGCATAAGACAAGGGAGCAAATGGGAACTTGAGTGAAGGGCGCTAATGGGGAGGTGATATATATATATATATAAATATATATATATATATATATATATATATATATATATATATATATATATATATATATATATATATATATTCTTCAAAGCAAACACCTGATCCACACATCCTCTCCCACTTCTGAAAACACACTGCTCTTCCCCAATCTGATGCTCTGTACATGCCTTCACCCTTTCAGTCAATACCCTCCCATATAATTTCCCAGGAATACTCAACAAACTTATACCTCTGTAATTTGAACA
Source organism: Panulirus ornatus (assembly GCF_036320965.1). Classification (NCBI taxonomy): domain Eukaryota; kingdom Metazoa; phylum Arthropoda; class Malacostraca; order Decapoda; family Palinuridae; genus Panulirus; species Panulirus ornatus. The sequence goes on from NC_092232.1 coordinate 29,563,484, forward strand.
CTCACCTTTATCCCCTTTGCCTTTGTACAATGGCACTATGCAAGCATTCCGCCAATCCTCAGGTACCTCACCATGCGTCATACATACATTAAATAACCTTAACATACATCAATTAACCTTACTACCAGTCAACAACACAGTCACCCCCTTTTTTAATAAATTCCACTGCAATACCATCCAAACCCGCTGCCTTGCCGGCTTTCATCTTCCGCAAAGCTTTTACTACCTCTTGTCTGTTATCAAAATTTATCATAACTATTTTGCTTAAAAAAATTCATTAACCTGTCAATGTGATAATTGTCACTGAGCAATTCATTCATGGACCTGCCATGTAATGAATCTATTCTCTGCTCTCAATTAAAAAGAACACATTCCATTAAAATGCATTTTATTGTCAAACCAGAAAGACAGATGTGACAATAATGAACCTGTCTTTCTTCACTATTTGACTTCAAGTAGTTACGCATGAGATGAGTATGTCCTATTCGGAGCCTAGTCATGATGACGCTTTGTCTTCGATTTGGGTAATTTAAGGATTCCCATATTTTGATCTTAAGTAGTAGACCTTTTATCTTTTGATTTGTTAAATTACTTCTTTTCATTGGACATGAGGGTTGTGAGGGCATAGGGAATGGGTTGTTCAACTCCTGCATCCATTACATGACTAAAATGACTGCCCCTAACCCATGACTTGAAGCATCACATGTCAATTTCAAGGTTCTTCCTTCAGCTCTGTGAACTGACAACCTAGTCTCAAATGAGCCCTCCCTGCACCAGCAGCAGGTAAGAACAAACAGCTCATCATCCACGGCCATGTAACTAGGCGGAATAATCTGGACCATCCCATCTACGTTGGCAGAGTGATAAATCTCTATATAAACTGCGAAGTGTGGTAAATCTCTATATAAACTACAGTGCCTTGATAAACAAACAGATTTGACTCAATCACCGTGCGCATGCGCTGTGTATATCAAAACTAAGGATCAGATAAGTAAAGGAAATATGAATAATTACAATAAATACAGAGCAAAAAGCAGTCAGTTTTATTAGTTATACTACACTGGAGATCCTAGATAGCATCCATATTATGAAGATAACCGCTTTTGAAAACACGGAACCTCGAATCTTGTATATGGTTTTATTTATACGGATAGAGACTGGCTGTACTCTTTTATACCACATCAGACTATATCGTGTCATTAGCCTGTAAAACATGTAGATAACTGGTATAGCGTTTCAAGAATCTCAATAAATCATATTCATTGCAGTGAAGTAAGTTGGATGAAGGGTCTACTCAAACACAACTGACATAAAAACCATAGGAGTCTCTAAAAGTATGGATCTTACAAGTCTGCTATGTGTAATGCATGATTGGTAGATGTCTAAGTGAAAACGACAGAAGGTCAAGAGGAAGGTGTAGGGGTTGAAAAAGAGGGGGAAATGATAGTTGGGGTGAGCGAGTATCGGTAAACTTTTGGGAGAATAAGATGTTTTGGAAGGATATTATCAATGTGCGAAAAAATGAACAATCAGAAACATTGGCGAAGGGGGCAAAAGGGGAATTGATAACAGGTACTGATTGAGTGAGGAAGAAATGGAGTGAGTATTTCCACGGATAGAGTAGCAGATGTAGGGTGTTTTGGTCGAGGTGCAAGATGAACTGAAAGTCAGGGAGAGTGGTTTGATTAAGAGGGAAAGGTGGTGAAAGCCATATGCAAGATAAAATGTGGCAAGGCACCTGGAGTGGATGGTACTGCAGCTGAATTTATTAAGAAAAGAGTGAGTCTTGATTCATTAGGATGTTCAGTGTACGAACTGATCATGGTAGGTACCTTAGGATTATCGAAATACGTTTAAAGGCGAGGGGGATAAGATAAGTATTCAAAATACATAGGTACAAGTTTGTTGAGTATATTTGTTTAGGCGCATGGAAGAGTCTTGACAGAGGGTGAAGGCATGTACGGGACATCAGAGCAGAAGTGGTGGCGGATGTATGGATCAGGGGTTTCCTTTAAAGACTGTGTGAGAAATAGAGAAACAGGTGGGTTTGTATATGCTATCTATGGATCTGGAGAAAGCACGTGACATGGTTGATAAAGATGCCTTGTGCAAAGTTTTAAGAATATACGGTGTTGGAGGAAAGCTCCTCGAAGCATTGAGAAGTATTTATCAAGGGTGTAAAGTAAGTGTACCATTAGGGAGAAAGGAGAGTGAATTGATCCATGTGATTTTGGTTTGCAATATCGGGTGTGATATTATGTTTGTTTAGTTTATGAATGGGGTGAGGGAGGTAAATGCAACGAGTTTTTGAGATGGGCGAGGATGCAGTTTGTGGATAATGAGGGGGACCTGGGAAGAAAGTCAGTTTTTTGTTAATGATACAACACTGGTGGAAGATTCGAGTGAGTAATTACAGAGGTTGGTGACAGTTTGGGTGTGTGTGTGTGTGTAAGGAGAAAGTTGAGAGTAAACATGAATAAAAGCAAAGTTATCGAGATCAGCAGTGTTGAGGGACAGGTTAGCTGGGTTGTGCATTTGAATGGAAAGAAATTGGATGAAGTAAAGTGTTTAGTTACCCGGGAGTGGACTTTGTAGTAAATGAAACCGTAGAAGGGAGTCATGTGGTGAATATTGCTGGGGGTGCTGAAGAATGTGTGGAGAGAGAGAAGATTACCCGAAAGGGCAAAAGAACTGTTTAAAAGAACTGTAGTTCCAGCAATAGTATATGGATGAGACAACGGCTGTAGACAGAGTTGTGCAGAGGAGGGTATTGTGTTAGAGATGAAATGTTTGAGAACTATATGTGATGGGAGGTGGTTTGATGAAGAAAGTAATGAAAGGGTAAGAGATGTGTGGTAATAAAGTGTGTGGTTAGGAAAGAGGAAGATTGTGTACTAAAATGATTTGGAAATACTTGGGGAACGAGTGAGGAAAGGTTAACAAGAGGATATACGTGTCAGAAGTGTGTGTGAGAGAGAGAGAGAGAGAGAGAGAGAGAGAGAGAGAGAGAGAGAGAGAGAGAGTCTCCTATTGAGGATCAGATGGCCACTTTGTTACCTGTATTTTGACTATAGCCATGTTTGCCGTGCATTTTCATAAGCATGACCAAATTCTATCAACTAAAATAACGAGAATTAAAACAGATTTTACCCGCTAGGGAGATTAGAAGAGGTTTCCCTACAACTGCATCAAATACTTTTACTGATGAACCCTAATGGCTCCACTATTACTAGAAATGCCTTATATCGTATATTTGATAAATTTAGATATAATGTTAGCAGCCTTTTCCCGAAGCTATTATCAGTTATGAGCTAAAATTACTTGTCATTAACATGTTTTTTCGACAGTATTCTGATAGTCGGCAAAACAGCACTGAACCACTGATCCAGACGAGTCGGCAAAGTAGAGTATGAACCATTAATGGCGACGACTAACCATAGTGAAAAATATGTATCTTGCCTTCTATGCAAAACTACTTAATAGATATATTTATCATAATTACCTACTACATTTATATTCAACCATAACTTCGGCTGCAGAGTTAGGTTTCCTTCCTGCATACAAGAGCATCACGATTTTAGATTAACCTTATTTTCCTATACGCAAATAACCCTTTACTATTATCCTTTACGTAAATAATTATTTACTAAATATTTGATCAATTCTATCGCTCCAAATCTTGCGCCGCAGTTATTTCTACTACTAAAATGAAATATATAAAGTACTCTAGATATAGCAATTTTCTAAATCTAATTTCGATGCAGATATTAAAAAAAAATCCAAAAATTCATATCAACTCATGTTCCATAACTATTTTCGAAACACTCAAATAATATGCTCCATAACATTTGATAAACATTTTAATCCATAAAATCACCCTATTTCCAAACACTATGACGATGCAGAACTAAAAGCAGATTTATAGACTATGAACATTAACCTATTTATCATCAAACAATATAATCCCACAAGGTTATCACACCAGGGACGACCTGCAGGTTAACATGACACGAGTCGGTGCTGCCAGACGTTCGACATCAGACGTTACACTAATCTATGAGGATAGTTGAGGAGGAAGGAGACATGCATTGTCGTTTAGCGTGTTAAGATATATACGATACTCACGAATTCTTACCATATTAGTATTCAAAGGTTAGTAAATGTAAGTATTTCTGCTGCGGGTTTTGAGCTTTGCAAATGTTGGAGTGAAGCATTCCGTTCCGTGTGTGTGGTGAATGAATTTTTTACTCATGTTAAGGAAATTTATTGGGGAAAACATTTCATCTATAACACTAGAGTAACAAACATACATGATTATTCATGAAATCCCAAAATAGACGATATAATGATGTATCTTTAAATTTCGAACACCTACAACTCCCATTACGATAAAAACATCACAATCTACATTTAGTTCCTAGAGTGCCATTCGCTGTAAAATCCATTTATATTATCTGGTACTAGGTGTGCAAAGTGTTTTGCTCAAGGGGCAACAGAAGACAGCTTCTTAAAATACTTTGCCGATCCATAACTTTCTAATGTTAGGAAATTGGTTGGATCTCAAACTCGATATGGCGTGAGCCATATTGAGCATGGTTTCCAGCAGCACTGAAGTATACTGAAATGGACTGCAGACACACTGCTTTGGAGTGCATATACCTTTGCATCCACAGCCTGCACTTACGTAGCTCATTAACAAGATGTAACGCATGATCGAGAAAGGGAAAGTAATCCAGCTGGCTGAATCAGCACATTTGTACTGAAGTCAGTCCTCTACATCTGCTCCAGTCTGATAGCAAATGCTCGTGTGCAGGTCGTTGTTGCACAAGTTGTACAAAATGTAAAGACAACCTAACCCTGCACACATGGTTTAGGGCTTCACATTGGTAACTTCTTGGAATTCTTTCACGGTCACAGACTGTTTAGGATATATATATATATATATATATATATATATATATATATATATATATATATATATTTTTTTTTTTGCTTTGACGCTGTCTCCCGCGTTTGCGAGGTAGCGCAAGGAAACAGACGAAAGAAATGGCCCAACCCACCCCCATACACATGCCTTGATTCAATCCACTGACAGCACGTCAACCCCGGTATACCACATCGCTCCAATTCACTCTATTCTTTGCCCTCCTTTCACCCTCCTGCATGTTCAGGCCCCGATCACACAAAATCTTTTTCACTCCATCTTTCCACCTCCAATTTGGTCTCCCTCTTCTCGTTCCCTCCACCTCCGACACATATATCCTCTTGGTCAATCTTTCCTCACTCATTCTCTCCATGTGACCAAACCATTTCAAAACACCCTCTTCTGCTCTCTCAACCACGCTCTTTTTATTTCCACACATCTCTCTTACCCTTACGTTACTTACTCGATCAAACCACCTCACACCACACATTGTCCTCAAACATCTCATTTCCAGCACATCCATCCTCCTGCGCACAACTCTATCCATAGCCCACGCCTCGCAACCATACAACATTGTTGGAACCACTATTCCTTCAAACATACCCATTTTTGCTTTCCGAGATAATGTTCTCGACTTCCATACATTCTTCAAGGCCCCCAGAATTTTCGCCCCCTCCCCCACCCTATGATCCACTTCCGCTTCCATGGTTCCATCCGCTGCCAGATCCACTCCCAGATATCTAAAACACTTCACTTCCTCCAGTTTTTCTCCATTCAAACTTACCTCCCAATTGAATTGACCCTCAACCCTACTGTACCTAATAACCTTGCTCTTATTCACATTTACTCTTAACTTTCTTCTTTCACACACTTTACCAAACTCAGTCACCAGCTTCTGCAGTTTCTCACATGAATCAGCCACCAGCGCTGTATCATCAGCGAACAACAACTGACTCACTTCCCAAGCTCTCTCATCCCCAACAGACTTCATACTTGCCCCTCTTTCCAAAACTCTTGCATTCACCTCCCTAACAACCCCATCCATAAACAAATTAAACAACCATGGAGACATCACACACCCCTGCCGCAAACCTACATTCACTGAGAACCAATCACTTTCCTCTCTTCCTACACGTACACATGCCTTACATCCTCGATAAAAACTTTTCATTGCTTCTAACAACTTGCCTCCCACACCATATATTCTTAATACCTTCCACAGAGCATCTCTATCAACTCTATCATATGCCTTCTCCAGATCCATAAATGCTACATACAAATCCATTTGCTTTTCTAAGTATTTCTCACATACATTCTTCAAAGCAAACACCTGATCCACACATCCTCTACCACTTCTGAAACCACACTGCTCTTCCCCAATCTGATGCTCTGTACATGCCTTCACCCTCTCAATCAATCAATATATATATATATATATATATATATATATATATATATATATATATATATATATATATATATATATATATTGGAAAGGATCACAATTTTGCTTGTGATCAAGTATATTCCTACGAGCCCATGGGGACTCATAGGAATATATATATATATATATATATATATATATATATATATATATATATATATATATATATATGCGCCATATCTTCAAGCCATTTTTGTAACGAGCTGCAGTTTTATGACGTACACAAACGTAACTAATGACTCGTGCATGTCATCACACATTTTGGGCAAGTCTGTGTTCAAAGCAAGTAGTGAATTATCACTATATACCCGCATTACAGACTGCAAACCAGATCACCTTTCTTTTGTAGGATATACTTGCATCGCTAAACAAACTTGCCAAGTTCATTGAGAAAGCAGTAGCGAATGTAAGGGAACCAGTGTTAATGACGACTCTTTTACAACTTGAGTAACCGTCATAAATACAATTGCCAGATGTTAGTTGTAACCTCGGTCTATTGACTTGTTCACCATCAAAGATCATCCTTTCTCAATATTATGCAATTCATCTCTAGCTTTTATAATTCAACATTTCTAAAAATCGTTGTGTATTTTGTACCACTATTATTTGACAGAAAAATGATCTTATAACCCCAGAAAAAGGCGATCATCTACATCAAATTTAAGATCAAATAACAATAGCTAATCTAATCTCACTTCCTCCACTCTTATCTTGTTTGCTGTTATACATGAAGTATCGAGTACACTCACTGTGATCCACAGATTTGTCAGCTTTTTCTCATTTGCAAAGTTTACAAAGGAGATGAAGCGGTTCTTTACCACTCGTGGTAAACCACTTTAAATTTGGAAAGATTCTCTCCATTTTCCTCTAAATTTTTAGTACAGCCTAACGTTTACACTTAAGAGGAAAATCAGTATATGAAGATGCCAAGTCTGTTAGTTCTCTGCTACTCGTAACCTCACGACTACGAGAACCAAGGGACTCGCTCTCCACTAGAGTTGGCACGCACGTGCATTCCTGCACGTGGCGCTTCCTCCGAAGTGCCACTCCGCGTGTTGCTTCGTGGTGTGGCTGGCCCAGACACGCCTCTCACTCGACACACCAGCCATCATCTCACCTTCACCAGTTTCCTGGAGCAGGTTGATGTCCGAGGTTAGTTCTAGAATCCTGGTTTTATATGACGCCTTGCGTCGGAGACCTTTGATCGCTTAGCCCGTCCTAGATGGAACCATCTCCCGCACCGCTGGTTCAAGCCTTGTCCGGCAACCAGTGAGGGACCAGCTGCCATCTTGGCCTGCTGATGTAAACCAGAGTAAAGCGACGCGTCCTGGATGGATTGTGATCGAAGCTCAAACGTACCATGTATATTCTTTCTGAAAGTATGATTAAGCCAAAATATAATTTCTTTTTTATCGCTAGGCAAATTTCCCTAAATTTCAGTTTTCAGATTCCTAAACTAAGCACTGAAAATTCCCCAAAACTAAAATTTTCCTGTAACTGGTGGACATTCTTGAACACAGTTGCCAGCCGTATTTATTTATATCGCCAGAATTATTCCTAAAATAAACTAAAAACGATACATAAAAAAATGAGTGTTAAGGATAGAAAAAAAGAGGCTGAATTACACATTTAGATAAAACCTACTTACAACGCTATATATGCCAGCATTGATCTTGATTATAACTACCGAACACTAATTCATTGACACAAATAGTTTATATGTCATACTATGATAATTATATGGGGGAGGGGGGGACATTATTCCAACTCGCCCAAGCCACAATCTTTCCCCACGTTGGTTGCGAGTTCATGGGCGTCTGTCCGGTAGACATTTCTAGCCACATTCTTAAGAAATTCGAAACCACAAATATTTTCGATGTCGATGCAGCCCACACTATACGGTCAAGATTGTTCAGTTCAAAGCAATGTAAACACAGCATTGGTTTGACAAGCTTATGACTGAACACAAAATGATCACCACCATTCGAACAAGGTAATGCACGCAATGTTAAAACTAAAAAATCTTTAAATTTTTTGTTTTCAAAATTTCTTTGTGGATAACTATTGCCCAAAGCAATAATGCGTCCCAGGTATCTGTCCACTTCACGCGTTGTGGTTCTCTACTGAAAATCAATCCGAGAATTGACGCATTTTTGCTTAAACACTTTTTTCGAATTCCAGCATTTCTGACAATGTCGGATGCAGACATTTATATGCCTTCAGATATACACTGTAGAACATGAACATTACTTGGTCATTGCTGATGTTTCATAAGGGCAACAAGAAACTCTATATTCCCTCGGCGAAAGTACTTTATCGGGAATTTACAGTCTGCAGGGATGTGTACAGTCTTGATCAAGGTGGTTTGGGCTGGGAACATATTGAAAACTTGCCAAGACGATAACTATTAGCCGAAAAATGTGATATCAGGATACACTGCCATGTTCTGATAAGACAAGAGCATTTTTAGAGCTAAGCAGCAATGTTAATATCAGGCCTATTCAAATTTGAATACAACTATTTGAGGGTGTGGCAAAACCTCAATATACACCGAAATCAGGAAATATGAATTAGAATAACAGTACACGCAGTGCCTTCATTTTTCTCTATGAATGTCAAAGGATAAAATTCGCATTCATGGAAAGGTTTTCATGATTACATTCAAAATCCCAAGTTTCTTAATTCACGAGTTGAAAAATAGAATAATCTTGTATCAATGTATTTTAAGGCAGTATCGAAAAAAAAATACAATAATGCTATGAATGAAGTTCCAACAATAAAGTTCGCTAAACCGTATTGCATTATTTCCTCTTTATAAAGATCGTTCGTAATCTGATATAGGTGTGCGTGCAGCACCTTGGTCTCCAGTCAATTACATATATAAGGAATTCATAATCCTAAGCAGTTACACAGTCGACTAAAAGCAGATTGCTTCAAGCAGTCAAACAGAAAGGACAGTTACAGACAACAGACAACCTTGATGTATTAAGAAATTCATTTACCTGGAAAGTGATTTTGTAGAACTTAAGATCAGCGTCCCTACACATGGCTGTTGGTACGTCTTCTCCTGGGATACAAGTTTGTCATTGCTTCTGGAACAAAGTTAATGGTCTGTTGATATACTTTACTCTTGTTAATACCCACGTCGGCGCCGAGTGCTAATTTTAACGTATTACGCTGTAGAAACTATGCACGGTGGAGGGAAAACAATCATGTATGACAGCCGGGACCGAACTGGAGATCTGTGGCATTATAAAACAAAAAAATCGAAAAATTTTACATTGAAAAATTAAAAGCGAGGGATTTGTGGCAAATAATTTGAGTTAAAAACAATGAAAGGTTTTGAGTATGACCATAAGCTACATGGCAGGAGAAACAACGAGATGGGAAGCAAAAATCAATGTAATATCATAACTGCTGGTGTTGTACAAGTTGGGAAATAACTAATGAATACATAACTGGTAGAAACCTGCCAAGCAAAAACGCGTCACCACCAAAATATTGAATACACATACATATACGTGTGTGTGTGTGTGTGTGTGTGTGTGTGTCACGACGTAGACAAAGTATGAAAGACATATCACAGCTGAACTGTCAACGACCTACCGTATATCACCCACAATGTGGAGACGTTGCGTGTTCACGACTGGCAGACACAGCCGCGGGAAGGCCTTCATTACAGACCGGGACGACATGACAGAACCACAGCGATATAATGCATCTGGAACATCAAGAGTATAATGTCAGTATGAAAATCATATCCTTACCAATATATACATTTTCAGCATCTATTTACACTTGGCTTGACAAAACGATAAGAATCTTTCTGGAAACGAGTATAACAATTGTCAAAGTTTCCACATAAAAAACAGACAAGTATTTCTCGGGAGTTGATAAGGTCGACATGAAAATCCCCTTAGGAAAAGATCTCCCACAATAAATTACTAGTGATCAAGAAAACCATAAACCAAAAAAGTACGTGAACTGCACAAATTCACAAGGCACAGTAAACATCCCAACTGCAACGATGATTGTTTAGACACAAAGGCGGGAGGAGAGAGAGCTACGAACGAGGATAGACGGACATTAAAATGGCTCAACGTCAGTACACACAAGCTGGTCAACAGGGCTTCACCATGTTCAACCATAACATTACCTGTCTGAGACCTCAACTTCAGAGAACGACAAAATCAGATATAATGACTATCACCACAAACCTTACCAAAACAAAATCCCAAAATTCGGTAGCATGTCCGAAACTGTTATAACACCAATTATGACTGGCTAAGTACTCATGAGGTAATCATCATTAGCACAACTTGCGAGAAAGATTCAAATTAATCAAACTATTCAACTATGCAAATATCCCACTGACAATGAATGATTCCTAACACAAGTAAAAAAAAAAAAATACCTTAAGGCTCTACAGCACAAATCCTCTCAATGAATTTGTTTACATGAATCATGGAAAGTCCTGAACTTACAGCTTCACCATCGCCCTCATGTATCATGGAATTAGACGGGGTTTAACAAAAGCCATTTCCATTTAGAAAGCTATGATGTATCGGTCATAGCTTCAGGCACTTCCGACCAATCCACCACTTTCAACAACATCGGAGAGTCCAATATACACTCTGGTAGAAAGCCTAGCCAAGTTTGTGCTTAGGTTCATATCAGAGTCATATACTGTCCATAAAGTGAAGCAGTCAGCAGAGATCATTCCTATGATCGTCGATTACGTAAACACTATCATTAAAAACAAAGAAACCAAGACAACTTTACCTGAGCAAGATCTCATCGCGACTGAGGCATATGATACTTAATTGCTTCCTACTTCGCCTCTGCTACAAGTTCATGCAGAAGTTTTGTGAACCCAAATATTTTCGAAGCCTTCATCGTCGAGCAGCAGATTGGTGTATGAGGAACCTCATAAAGTCACCTTTCAATATCAAGATGAAAGACTGTATATATATATATATATAGCCTTTCATTGCAACCTCCATGATGTAACCAAAACCATCAACACTAATATTGATAACGAAATGCCGATGTCTTCAAAGCTTAAACGAAGTTTCGATATTGCTTCGGGCATGTGTATGAGCTTGGCGGATGGTTCCATGACATTTACATAGTAATAACGTCTGATAATTGCATTTAAAATATGCTGATATATATATATGGAATTTAATTTTTGTATCTTATTCAACGTTCTTGCGTGAGCGGACAATGTTACCACAACGAGCAACATCTAGAGAACGAAATTTTTCAATAAAATGTTGGTAGTGAGTCACGTTAGTGGCTGAAGGTCACGTTAATTGCTAAAATGCTTCATGAATCATGATTTATTAATGAGAGGTGATTAGTACCCGGATTCGCCAGCAATGTCATAAATAACGTTCATTAAGTGTAATTTTCATCAACAGAATTTGACGATAAATGTATAAAGACTTCTGGGAAAAAATTATGACTGTGTTGAGTTGCAAAAGAAAAATTACACATGTCTTCATTCTGAGGCTGAGAACAGCAGCCAGACCTGCTCTGTTTTCTCTCTGCATCAAACAATCGTCTCCTGGGGTTAAGATGTAATGATATCTGGTGATCAAAACTTCTCGAGAGTGAAGCTAGGAAAAAGAATATATATATATATATATATATATATATATATATATATATATATATATATATATATATATATATATATATAACCGCGTATTCCATTGTCTTTACTAGGAACAGAATGATTCTTGCCTTCGTAGTTGTTACATAAACTTCTGCATGTAGTACTTTACATGAATAGTTTTGCCGACAGCCTTCTCTGTGTATACATCTATCAACCAGGCCATGATACAGTTTTATGAAGAAAAAATAATCATATCCAGAAACATCAAACACAACAAACATATCCAACAAAGTCACAAACCCTCCCGGGCCGACCTGTGTCAGTAATGAACTCCAAAAACACACACCTGTGTCAGTAATGACCCCCAAGAACACACACCTGTGTCAGTAATGACCCCCAAGAACACACACCTGTGTCAGTAATGAACCCCAAAAACACACACCTGTGTCAGTAATGACCCCCAAGAACACACACCTGTGTCAGTAATGACCCCCAAGAACACACACCTGTGTCAGTAATGAACCCCAAGAACACACACCCGACCTGTGTCAGTAATGAACCCCAAGAACACACACCTGTGTCAGTAATGAACCCCAAGAACACACACCCGACCTGTGTCAGTAATGAACCCCAAGAACACACACCCGACCTGTGTCAGTAATGAACCCCAAGAACACACACCTGTGTCAGTAATGAACCCCAAGAACACACACCTGTGTCAGTAATGAACCCCAAGAACACACACCTGTGTCAGTAATGAACCCCAAGAACACACACCTGTGTCAGTAATGAACCCCAAGAACACACACCTGTGTCAATAATGAACCCCAAGAACACACACCTGTGTCAGTAATGAGCCCCAAGAACACACACCTGTGTCAGTAATGACCCCCAAGAACACACACCTGTGTCAGTAATGACCCCCAAGAACACACACCTGTGTTAGTAATGAGCCCCGAGAACACACACCTGTGTCAGTAATGACCCCCAAGAACACACACCTGTGTCAGTAATGAGCCCCGAGAACACACACCTGTGTCAGTAATGAGCCCCGAGAACACACACCTGTGTCAGTAATGACCCCCAAGAACACACACCTGTGTCAGTAATGACCCCCAAGAACACAAACCTGTGTCAGTAATGAGCCCCGAGAACACACACCTGTGTCAGTAATGAACCCGAGAACACACACCTGTGTCAGTAATGAACCCGAGAACACACACCTGACGTGTGTCAGTAATGAACCCCAAGAACACACACCTGTGTCAGTAATGAGCCCCGAGAACACACACCTGTGTCAGTAATGAACCCGAGAACACACACCTGTGTCAGTATGAAGAAAAAGCAACAGTGGTGGTTTATGAATACGGGGGGAGGGGGGGGGGATAAGGTAGCTCAACGTAACGTCAGTACAACATCTGTGGGAAAAGACCCAGCTGGAGCCTATATGACAACTCCTCCTGACGTTCCCTTACGATCGAGACTGAGACATTGTTTACGTAGTGGGTATGTTACCAACTGGTCGACAGCGGTCATCTTCCCCCGCACTGAGGACGGCTGGAGTTGGTAAACACACGAGGGAGGCCTCCACCCTGGCTACACTGAGGCAGGAAAGGACCCCAGTGGGGTAGAGCACTTTGATTATCATTCATTTCTCTTTTGTTTTTTATTTTGTGTAAAATCATTTACAGTCAGTTTCACAACCTTTCCTCACTCATTCGCTGTATACGTCTAAACCATTAATAACACACCCTTTTCTACTCTCTCGACCACACTCTTTTCTTTTCCACACATCTCTCTTAGTAACCCTTTCATACTTATTCGATCAAACCACCTCACACCACATACTGTCCTCAAACATTTAATTTCCAACAAATCCACCCTCCTCCGTACAATCCTACTCGCAACCATATTGCATTGTTGTAGCTAATATTCCTTCAAACATAACCACTATTTGCTCTCCGAGATAACGTTCTTTCCTTCCACACATTCTTCAACGCTCCCAGAACCTTCGCCCCCTCCCCCAGCCTGTGACTCACTTCCGCATCCATGGTTCCGCTCGCTGCCAAGTCCACTCCCAGATATCTAAAACACTTCACTTCCTCCAGTTTTTCTCCATTCAAAATTACATCCCAACTAACTTGTCACTTAACCCTACTGAACCTAATAACCTTTCACATTTACTCTCAACTTTCTCCTTTCACACACTTTTCCAAACTCACTCACCAACTTCTGCAGTTTCTCGCTCTAATCAGCCACCAGTGCTGTATCATCGGCGAACAGCAACTGACTCACTTCCCAAGCCCCCTCATCTCCAACAGACTGCATACTTACCCCTCTGTCCAAAACTCTTGCATTCACCTCCCTAACCACCCCATCCAAAAAGAAATCAAACAACCATGGAGACATCACACACCCCTGCCTCAGACCAACCTTCACTGGGAACATTTCAACCTCTTCTCTTCCTACTCGTACACCGTCGAAAAGATCTCACTGCTTCTAGCAGCTTACCTTCCACACCATATAATCTTAAGACCTTCCACAAAGCATCTCTATCATATGCTTTCTCTAGATTCATAAATGCTTCATACAAATCTACCTGTTTTTCTAAGTATTTTTTTACACACATTCTACAAAGTAAACACCTGATCCACACATCCTCTACCACCTCTGAAACCACACTGCTCCTCCCCAGTCTGATGCTCTGTACATGCCTTCACCCTCTCAATCAATACCATCCCATACAACTTACCAGGTGTACTCGACAAACTTCTGCCTTTATCCCCTTTGCCTGTATACAGTGGCACTATACATGCATTCTGCCAATCCTCAGGCACTTCACCATGATCCACACACACTGAATATCTTCACCAACCAATCAATAACACAGTCACCCCTTTTCATAATAAATTCCACTGCAAAACCATCCACTCCCCCCGCCTGCCGCATTTCATCTTCCGCATGGCTTCCAACACCTCTTCTCTCTTCACCAGTCCACTCTCTATGACTCCCACTTCGTATGCCATCTCGACTCAAACACCCTACATCTGCCACTCTGTTTCCAAACACATTTAACAATCCTTCAAAATACTCACTCCACCTACTCATTCATTACTACCTGTTATTACTTTCCCCATGCCCCTTCACCGATGTTCCTCTCTTGTCTTTCGCACATTACTTACCTCCTTCCAAAATATCATTTTATTGTCCCTAAAGTTTACTGATACTCTCTCACCCACAACTCTCATTTGCCCTCTTTTGCAATCCCAGCACCTTCTTTTTGACCTCCCGCCGCTTTTATACATTTTCCAGTCATTTGCACTCCCCTGTAAGTACCGCCCAAACGCCTCTTTTTTTCTCATTCACAATCAATTTCAATTCTTCATCCCACCACTAATCATTTTCTTCTAATCTGCCCACCTCCCACCATTCGAATGCCAAATGCATCTCGCCAATGCTATCACTGCTTTCAAAAATACCTCTTACTCCTTATCCACTCTCCTCACTTCATTTGCTCTTCTCTTTTGTCAATCTCACTGGTATTTCTTCACACAAATCTCCTTTCTAAGCTCATTTACTCTCACCATTCTCCTCTCCCCGACATTGTTTCCTATTTTTCTAAAATCTCTACAAATGTTCACATTCGCCTCCACAAGATAGTGATCAAACCTCCAACCAGCCTTCCCTTTCAGCACATGTACATCCAGTAAACCAGGTATTTCCAATCACCGGTATTTTTTCAGCACACAACTTTATATATATATATATATATATATATATATATATATATATATATATATATATATATATATATATATAGATAGATAGATAGATAGATAGATAGGTGGATAGATAGATATGGGGTAAAATAAGAAAAGAACTCACTACTCGTAGTTACTTGATAGTTGATTAATTAATATTATCATGAGGGCCCAACTAGGCCAATGGACTAACAAGCATACTGTGACTACTCACTTTATTGTAGGCTAAGGAAAGGCATCGAACATTCTTACTTTTGATATCTAAGTCTAATAACAGTTTTGGGAATAATGTGGCATGCATCTGAACACACCCGCAAATAACAACAAAAAACCTTAACTCACAAGTGTAAAAGAATATTTAGGAAAAACATGACTAATCACAAGTGAGCTAACTCTTTCAATACAGAACTGATATGCAAATGAACAGTTATGAAAATACACTCAAAATGACGTTCAAGAAATGCAAAACTAATTCCTGCCGCACACCATAATATTGACCAGCGGCTCTGTTCACTTTCTGATGTTAAAAGTTCACTTAAGGGAGCATCAGCAGTTTAAATACGTCCTTAAAATATAATCTTAGCTGTATAGACAACAGGTTGCACGGGAGTCCTAGCTCAGCGACGGGGATCATATCCTTCTGGTCAAGTTGGTTCGTACGTGCACTGGGGCCTGGTCGTGCGGCAGTCCTTGCTCAGCGACGGCCCACGTTCCCCAGGTCAAGTCGGCCTGTACGTGCACTTATTCACATGCTGCGCGGTGCACCCAGCCTACGTCCTTGGTACAATTCAAAGTTTCCGTCCACACACACACATAAGATTCTCTCTGGGCTCATGCTGGCGCTCGACCTTTAACATTGACACTCAGCTCCTACTGTTGCTTGGTCCCTCATACTGTTGCTCAACCTCAACTGTTGCCCTGATGGAATTGACGCTATCAGTGTCTCTTGTAGACATACTGGCTCGTTACGCTTATAGGGGTACAACCCTTCCACACTTTATGAAGACATCCTGTGTAACAGAGCGAGTTAAGGCTTACTGGGATACCTGGTAGATGTTAACGTTATTCTTTCAGTGTACATGATGGTCGGATACTCACTGACCCTCGTCTCTTGTCTGCGTAACATAGTTGCCATGTGTTGTATTATCAAGGCAATTATCAATTACCTCTGTTTATTACTCCGCGAATTTACTTTTCCGCACGAAACATTTTCGTTGCCACTTAGATTGTCACGTTCTCCTTGTATTTTCTCGAACACCAAGAATATCATGATTTAAAGCTTATTTCATCTTACGGAGGACTCACTATGGTTGATGTGAACTTAGTTAAGTTTTATTCACTACTAACTAAACCATTATATCAACTCATTACCTGCTAATAACTTAGTTAAGTTTTATTCACCACTAACTAAACCATTCTACAAGAACGTCCTTAATCATTAATTTCTCGATGCGTGAGTGAGGCCTGGTGTGATCATAAGTTATCATGGTTTATAACCCTGGCGACCAAGGCCACACAGGGGCCAGCCTAATGTTTACACACACACACACACACACACACACACACACACACACACACACACACACACACACATACTATTCGCGGGAAATGGCGAATAGTATGAAAAAAAAAAGAAAGAAAAAAAAAAAAAAATATATATATATATATATATATATATATATATATATATATATATATATATATATATATATATTTCATTCATTCAAACCACTCGCCATTTCCCGCATTAGCGAGGTAGCGTTAAGAACAGAGGACTGGGCCTTTGAAGGAATACCCTCACCTGGCCCAATTCTCTGTTCCTTCTTTTGGGGAAAAAAAAAAAAAAAAAAAAACGAGAGGGGAGGATTTCCAGCCCCCCGCTCCCTCCCCTTTTAGTCGCCTTCTACGACACGCAGGGAATACGTGGGAAGTATTCTTAATCCCCTGTCCCCAGAGATAATATATATATATATATATATATATATATATATATATATATATATATATATATGAAAAACATGACTAATCACAATTGAGCTAACTCTTTCAATACAGAACTGATGTGCAAATGAAGTTATGAAAATACACTCACAATGATGTTCAGGACATGCAAAACACTGTAATTCCTGCCGTATAGTATAATTTTTTTTTTTTTTTTTGCTTTGTCGCTGTCTCCCGCGTTTCCGAGGTAGCGCAAGGAAACAGACGAAAGAAATGGCCCAACCCACCCCCATACACATGTATATACATACGTCCACACACGCAAATATACATACCTACACAGCTTTCCATGGTTTACCCCAGACGCTTCACATGCCCTGATTCAATCCACTGACAGCACGTCAACCCCGGTATACCACATCGATCCAATTCACTCTATTCCTTGCCCGCCTTTCACCCTCCTGCATGTTCAGGCCCCGATCACACAAAATCTTTTTCACTCCATCTTTCCACCTCCAATTTGGTCTCCCTCTTCTCCTCGTTCCCTCCACCTCCGACACATATATCCTCTTGGTCAATCTTTCCTCACTCATTCTCTCCATGTGCCCAAACCATTTCAAAACACCCTCTTCTGCTCTCTCAACCACGCTCTTTTTATTTCCACACATCTCTCTTACCCTTACGTTACTTACTCGATCAAACCACCTCACACCACACATTGTCCTCAAACATCTCATTTCCAGCACATCCATCCTCCTGCGCACCACTCTATCCATAGCCCACGCCTCGCAACCATACAACATTGTTGGAACCACTATTCCTTCAAACATACCCATTTTTGCTTTCCGAGATAATGTTCTCGACTTCCACACATACTTCAAGGCTCCCAGAATTTTCGCCCCCTCCCCCACCCTATGATCCACTTCCGCTTCCATGGTTCCATCCGCTGCCAGATCCACTCCCAGATACCTAAAACACTTTACTTCCTCCAGTTTTTCTCCATTCAAACTCACCTCCCAATTGACTTGACCCTCAACCCTACTGTACCTAATAACCTTGCTCTTATTCACATTTACTCTTAACTTTCTTCTTTCACACACTTTACCAAACTCAGTCACCAGCTTCTGCAGTTTCTCACATGAGTCAGCCACCAGCGCTGTATCATCAGCGAACAACAACTGACTCACTTCCCAAGCTCTCTCATCCCCAACAGACTTCATACTTGCCCCTCTTTCCAAAACTCTTGCATTCACCTCCCTAACAACCCCATCCATAAACAAATTAAACAACCATGGAGACATCACACACCCCTGCCGCAAACCTACATTCACTGAGAACCAATCACTTTCCTCTCTTCCTACACGTACACATGCCTTACATCCTCGATAAAAACTTTTCACTGCTTCTAACAACTTGCCTCCCACACCATATATTCTTAATACCTTCCACAGAGCATCTCTATCAACTCTATCATATGCCTTCTCCAGATCCATAAATGCTACATACAAATCCATTTGCTTTTCTAAGTATTTCTCACATACATTCTTCAAAGCAAACACCTGATCCACACATCCTCTACCACTTCTGAAACCACACTGCTCTTCCCCAATCTGATGCTCTGTACATGCCTTCACCCTCTCAATCAATACCCTCCCATATAATTTACCAGGAATACTCAACAAACTTATACCTCTGTAATTTGAGCACTCACTCTTATCCCCTTTGCCTTTGTACAATGGCACTATGCACGCATTCCGCCAATCCTCAGGCACCTCACCATGTTTCATACATACATTAAATAACCTTACCAACCAGTCAACAATACAGTCACCCCCTTTTATAATAAATTCCAGTGCAATACCATCCAAACCTGCTGCCTTGCTGGCTTTCATCTTCCGCAAAGCTTTTACTACCTCTTCTCTGTTTACCAAATCATTTTCCCTAACCCTCTCACTTTGCACACCACCTCGACCAAAACACCCTATATCTGCCACTCTATCATCAAACACATTCAACAAACCTTCAAAATACTCACTCCATCTCCTTCTCACATCACCACTACTTGTTATCACCTCCCCATTAGCGCCCTTCACTGAAGTTCCCATTTGCTCCCTTGTCTTATGCACTTTATTTACCTCCTTCCAGAACATCTTTTTATTCTCCCTAAAATTTAATGATACTCTCTCACCCCAACCCTCATTTGCCCTTTTTTTCACCTCTTGCACCTTTCTCTTGACCTCCTGTCTCTTTCTATTATACATCTCCCACTCAATTGCATTTTTTCCCTGCAAAAATCGTCCAAATGCCTCTCTCTTCTCTTTCACTAATACTCTTACTTCTTCATCCCACCACTCACTACCCTTTCTAATCAACCCATCTCCCACTCTTCTCATGCCACAGGCATCTTTTGCGCAATCCATCACTGATTCCCTAAATACATCCCATTCCTCCCCCACTCCCCTTACTTCCATTGTTCTCACCTTTTTCCATTCTGTACTCAGTCTCTCCTGGTACTTCCTCACACAAGTCTCCTTCCCAAGCTCACTTACTCTCACCACCCTCTTCACCCCAACATTCACTCTTCTTTTCTGAAAACCCATACAAATCTTCACCTTAGCCTCCACAAGATAATGATCAGACATCCCTCCAGTTGCACCTCTCAGCACATTAACATCCAAAAGTCTCTCTTTCGCGCGCCTGTCAATTAACACGTAATCCAGTAACGCTCTCTGGCCATCTCTCCTACTTACATAAGTATACTTATGTATATCTCGCTTTTTAAACCAGGTATTCCCAATCATCAGTCCATTTTCAGCACATAAATCTACAAGCTCTTCACCATTTCCATTTACAACACTGAACACCCCATGTATACCAATTATTCCCTCAACTGCCACATTACTCACGTTTGTATCCAAATCACCCATCACTATAACCCGGTCTCGTGCATCAAAACCACTAACATACTCATTCAGCTGCTCCGAAAACACTTGCCTCTCATGATCTTTCTTCTCACGGCCAGGTGCATATGCACCAATAATCACCCATCTCTCTCCATCAACTTTCAGTTTTACCCATATTAATCGAGAATTTACTTTCTTACATTGTTTCTTTCATTTTTCATATGTATATATATGTATGTGTGTGTGTGTGTATATGTGCGTATGTGTGTGTATGTGTGTGTATGTGTATATATATATATATATATATATATATATATATATATATATATATATATATATATATATATATATATATATATATATATTTTCCCTGGGGATAGGGGTGAAAGAATACTTCCCACGCATTCCTCGCGTGTCGTAGAAAGCGACTAGAGGGGACGGGAGGGGGGGGGGGGGCCAGAAATCCTCCCCTCCTTGTACTTTTTTAACTTTCTAAAATGGGAAACAGAAGAAGGAGTCACGCGGGGAGTGCTCATCCTCCGCGAAGGCTCAGATTGGGGTGCCTAAATGTGTGTGGATGTAACCAAGATGTGAAAAAAGGAGAGATAGGTAGTATGTTTGAGGAAAGGAACCTGGATGTTTTGGCTCTGAGTGAAACGAAGCTCAAGGGTAAAGGGGAAGAGTGGTTTGGGAAGGTCTTGGGAGCAAAGTCAGGGGTTAGTGAGAAGACAAGAGCAAGGGAAGGAGTAGCAATACTCCTGAAACAGGAGTTGTGGGAGTATGTGATAGAATGTAAGAAAGTAAATTCTCGTATAGTATAATATATATATATATATATATATATATATATATATATATATATATATATATATTATATATACTTAATCGCCGTCTCCCGTGTTAGCGAGGTAGCGCAAGTAAACAGACAAAAGAATGGCCCAAACCACCCACATACACATGAATGTACATAAACACCCACACACGCATATATACATGCCTATACATTTCAACGTATACATACATATACATACACAGACATACATATACACACATGTACATATTCATACTTGCTGCCTTCATCCATTTCCCGTCGCAACCCCGCCACACATGAAATAGCATCCACCCCCCTCCCTCCGCATGTGTGCGAGGTAGCGCTAGGAAAACACACCAAAGGCCACATTCGTTCACACTCAGTCTCTAGCTGTCAAGTATAATGCACCGAAACCACAGCTCCTTTTCCACATCCAGGCCCCACAAAACTTTCCATGGTTTACCCCAGACGCTTAACATGCCCTGGTTCAATCCACTGACGGCACGTCGACCCTGGTAAACCACATCGTTCCAATTCACTCTATTCCTTGCACGCCTTTCACCCTCCTGCATGTTCAGGCCCCGATCGCTCAAAATCTTTTTCACTCCATCATTCCACCTCTGATTTGGTCTCCCTACTTCTCCTCGTCCCTCCACCTCTGACACATATATCCTCTTTGTTAATCTTTCCTTACTCATTCTCTCATGCACCCAAACCATTTCAACACACCCTCTTCTGCTCTCTTAACCACATTCTTTTTATTACCACACATCTCTCTTACCCTTTCATTACTTACTCGATCAAACCGCCTCACACCACATATTGTCCTCAAACATTCATTGCCCAACACATCCATCCTTTTCCGCACAACCCTATCTATATAGCCCATGACTCACAACCATACAACATTGTTGGAACCATTATTCCTTCAAACATACCCATTTTTGCTCTCCGAGCTAACGTTCTCGCTTTCCTCACGTTCTTCAACGCTCCCAGAACCTTCGCCCCCTCCCCCTCCCTGTAACTCACTTCCGCGTCCATGGTTCCATCCGCTGCTAAATCCAATCCCAGATATCTAAAACACTTCACTTCCTCCAGTTTTTCTCCATTCAAACTTACCTCCCAATTAACTTGTCCCTCAACCCTACTCATCCTAATAACCTTGCTCTTATTCAAAGCTTTCTTCTTTCACACACCTTACCATACTGTCACCAACTTTTGCAGTTTCTCACTCGAATCAGCCACCAGCTCTGTATCATCAGCGAACAACAACCGACGCAATTCCCAAGTCCTCTCATCCACAACAAACTGCATACTTGCCCTTCTGTTCAAAAGTCTTGCATTCACCTCTCTAACTATCCCATCCATAAACAAATTAAACAACCATGGAGACATCATGCACCCCTGCCGCAAACCGACCTTCACTGGGAACCAATTACTTTCCTCTTTTCCTGCTCGTACACACACCTTACATCCTTGGTAAAAACTTTTCACTGTTTCTAGCAACTTGCCTCCCACATTATATACTCTTAATACCTTCCACAAAGCATTTCTATCAACTCTATCACATGCCTTCTCCAGATCCATAAATGTTACATACAAATCCATCTGTTTTTGTATTTCTCACATACATTCTTCAAAGCAAACACTTGATCCACACATCCTCTACCACTTCTGAAACCACACTGATCTTCCCCAGTGTGATGCGCTGTACCTGTCTTTACACTCTCAATCAATACCCTCACATATAATTTCCCAGGAATACTCAACAAACCTATACCTCTGTAATTTGAGCACTCACCTTTATCCCCTTTGCCTTTGTACAATGGCACTCTGAATGCATTCCGCCAATCCTCAGGCACTTCACCATGAACCATGCATACATTAGATAACCTTACCAACTAATCAACAACACTGTCACCCCCTTTTTTGATAAATTCCACTGCAATACCATCCAAACCCGCCGCCTTGCCGGCTTTCATCTTCCGCAAAGCTTTCACTACGTCTCTGTTAACCAAATCATTCTCCCTGACCCTCTCACTTCGCACACCACATCAACCAAAACACCTTATATCTGCCACTCTATCATCAAACACATTCAACAAACCTTCAAAATACTCACTCCATCTCCCCACTTCTTCGCTACCTGTTATTACTTCCCCCTTGCCCCTACACCGATGTTCCCATTTGTTTTCTGTCTTACGCACGTTATTTTTCTCTCCAAAGTTTAATGATAGTATATATATATATATATATATATATATATATATATATATATATATATATATATATATATATACTATAAGAAACAGCACTTCGCTGTTTCATGTGTGGCTAGGTGGCGACGAAAATGGATGAGTGTACCAAGTATGAATAGGTACGTGTGTATATATATGTATATGTCTGTGTATATGTACGTATATGTTGAAATGTATAGGTATGTATATGTGCATGTGTGGGAGTTTATGTATATGCATGTGTATGTGGGTGGGTTGGGCTATTCTTTCGTCTGTTTCCTTGAGCTAATTGAATTTTTCAAGTTGCTGATTGCGTCTTGACTTCGGCCGATTAACATGTTTCCGGGTTGGGTTCGAGTATCTGATTCTAAACCGATTCAAGTTACGTCCAATAAGTACCTCGCCGATCAGGAAGATGCCAGATAGCACCATGCCAATCCCCAGTATAAGAAATACTGTAAATAAGGATTTGAGTTCAATGGGCGTTGCCCGGGGTTCCCTGCAGTGATGACTGGTGAGTTTCCACCGCTGCTCGATTTGCTTGAGGATACCTGACGATCGTAGGTTCATCAACCTTACGAGACAAACACAAAATGACGTCAAAATATAGAAATGATGAGAGATAGTGAAGATATGATGGTATGTGGCTGATGAACTTGTGACAAAGGTATGGCATGATACTGGCTGGCCTTAATTAGGCCAGTAAAAGTGTAGCATTGAAATGATTCGCTAAATATTTCTTGACTTGTGTAAGTTATGATCTCGAAGCCATTATATTCATTAATCAAAAAACAAGTATTTTTACAACGTGTATCCGTGACAACAACGTGCATCCAGCATTATAACGTGCATCCATGACTACAACGTGCATCCAGCACTATAACGTGCATCCATGACTACAACGTGCATCCAGTACTATAACGTGCATCCAGCACTACAACGTGCATCCATGACCACAACGTGCATCCAGCACTACAACGTGCATCCATGACTACAACGTACATCCAGCAGTACAACGTGCATCCATGACTACAACGTACATCCAGCAGTACAACGTGCATCCATGACTACAACGTGCATCCATGAATACAACGTGCATCCAGCACTACAACGTGCATCCATGACTACAACGTGCATCCAGCACTACAACGTGCATCCATGACTACAACGTGCATCCAGCACTACAACGTGCATCCATGACCACAACGTGCATCCAGCACTACAACGTGCATCCATGACCACAACGTACATCCAGCACTACAACGTGCATCCATGACTACAACGTACATCCAGCAGTACAACGTGCATCCATGACTACAACGTGCATCCATGAATACAACGTGCATCCAGCACTACAACGTGCATCCATGACTACAACGTGCATCCAGCAGTACGTGCATCCATGACTACAACGTACATCCAGCAGTTCAACGTGCATCCAGCAGTACAACGTGCATCCATGACTACAACGTACATCCAGCAGTACAACGTGCATCCAGCAGTACAACGTGCATCCAGTACTATAACATGCATCCAGTACTACGACGTGCATCCATGACAACAACGTGCATCCAGCAGTAAAACGTGCATTCATGACTACAACGTGCATACAATACTACAACGTGCATCCATGACTACAACGTGCATCCAGCACTACAACGTGCATCCAGCACTACAACGTGCATCAATGACTGCAACGTGCATCCAGCAGTACAACGTGCATCCATGACTACAACGTGTATATAATACTACAACGTGCTTCCATGACTACACCGTGCATCCAGCACTACAACGTGCATCCATGACTACAACGTGCATCCAGCAGTACAACGTGCATCCATGTAACACAACGTGCATCTAATACTAAACGTGCATCCAAGACTACAACGTGCAATCCATGACTACAAGTCTGGTGCATCCATGACTACAACGTGCATCCAGTACTACAACGTGCATCATGACTACAAACGTGCATCCAGCACTACAACGTGCATCCAGACTACAACGTGCATCCATGAATACAACGTGCATCCATTATCTACAACGTGCATCCAAGACTACAACGAGCATCCATGACTACAACGTGCATCCAGACTACAACGTGCATCCAGCACTACAACGTGCATCCAGCACTACAACGTGCATCCATGACTACAACGTGCATCCAGCACTACAACGTGCATCAAGACTACAACGTGCATCCATACTACAACGTGCATCCATGACTACAACGTGCATCCAGCACTACAACGTGCAATCCAGACCTACAACGTGCATCCATGACTACAACGTGCATCCAAGACTACAACGTGCATCCAGTACTACAACGTGCATCCATAAGTACTACAAGTACTCATGGCTACCAACGTGATCAGTACATAACGTGCATCATGACAACAACGTGCATCCAGTACTACAACGTGCATCAGACTACAACGTGCATCCATGACTACAACGTGCATCCAGTACTACAACGTGCATCCAGTACTACAACGTGCATCCAGCACTACAACGTGCATCCAGTACTACAACGTGCATCCATGACTACAACGTGCATCCAGTACTACAACGTGCATCCATGACTACAACGTGCATCCATGACTACAACGTGCATCCAGTACTACAACGTGCATCCAGTACTACAACGTGCATACAGCACTACAACGTGCATCCAGCACTACAACGTGCATCCATGACTACAACGTGCATCCAGTACTACAACGTGCATCCATGACTACGACGTGCATCCAGCACTACAACGTGCATCCAGTACTACAACGTGCATCCAGCACTACAACGTGCATCCATGACTACAACGTGCATCCAGCACTACAACGTGCATCCATGACTACAACGTGCATCCATGATTACGACGTGCATCCAGCACTACAACGTGCATCAAGCACTACAACGTGCATCCATGACTACAACGTGCATCCATGACTACAACGTGCATCCATGACTACAACGTGCATCCAGTACTACAACGTGCATCCATGACTACAACGTGCATCCATGACTACAACGTGCATCCAGTACTACAACGTGCATCCATGACTACAACGTGCATCCAGTACTACAACGGGCATCCATGACTACAACGTGCATCCAGTACTACAACGTGCATCCAGTACTACAACGTACATCCAGTACTACAACGTGCATCCAGTACTACAACGTGCATCCATGACTACAACGTGCATCCAGTACTACAACGTGCATCCATGACTACAACGTGCATGCAGGACTACAACGTGCATCCATGACTACAACGTGCATCCATGACTACAACGTGCATCCAGCACTACAACGTGCATCCAGTACTACAACGTACATCCAGTACTACAACGTGCATCCATGACTACAACGTGCATCCAGTACTACAACGTGCATCCATGACTACAACGTGCATGCAGGACTACAACGTGCATCCATGACTACAACGTGCATCCAGTACTACAACGTGCATCCAGTACTACAACGTGCATCCATGACTACAACGTGCATCCAGTACTACAACGTGCATCCATGACTACGACGTGCATCCAGTACTACAACGTGCATCCAGTACTACAACGTGCATCCAGTACTACAACGTGCATCCATGAGTACAACGTGCATCCAGTACTACAACGTGCATCCAGCACTACAACGTGCATCCAGTACTACAACGTGCATCCAGTACTACAACGTGCATCCAGCACTACAACGTGCATCCAGTACTACAACGTGCATCCATGACTACAACGTGCATCCAGTACTACAACGTGCATCCAGTACTACAACGTGCATCCATGACTACAACGTGCATCCATGACTACAACGTGCATCCAGTACTACAACGTGCATCCATGACTACAACGTGCAACCATGACTAAAACGTGCATCCAGTACTACAACGTGCATCCATGACTACAACATGCAACCATGACTAAAACGTGCATCCAGTACTACAACGTGCATCCAGCACTACAACGTGCATTCATGACTACAACGTGCATCCAGTACTACAACGTGCATCCAGCACTACAACGTGCATTCATGACTACAACGTGCACCAGTACTACAACGTGCATCCAGTATTACAACGTGCATCCATGACTACAACATGCATTCATGACTACAACGTGCATCCAGTACTACAACGTGCGTCCATGACTACAACGTGCATCCATGAGCTACAACGTGCATCCAGCACTACAACGTGCATCCAGTACTACAACGTGCATCCATGACTACAACGTGCATCCATGAGTACAACGTGCATCCATGACTACAACGTGCATCCATGTACTACAACGTGCATCCAGTACTACAACGTGCATCCATGACCACCACGTGCATCCATGACCACCACGTGCATCCATGACCACAACGTGCATCCATGACCACAACGTGCATCCATGACCACCACGTGCATCCATGACCACAACGTGCATCCATGACCACAACGTGCATCCATGACCACAACGTGCATCCATGACCACAACGTGCATCCATGACCACAACGTGCATCCATGACCACAACGTGCATCCAGTACTACAACGTGCATCCATGACCACCACGTGCATCCATGACCACCACGTGCATCCATGACCACCACGTGCATCCATGACCACCACGTGCATCCAAGCTTAATTCAATTCTTCAACGAAAACTTTTTTTTTTCTTTTTTTCATAGAAATGTCAAGAATCTGCTGCTGTTCAGTGAGTTCAGGAAGGTTGAGTTAGGCACAATGAACTGAATACATGAGACTGGAAGGAGAACTTACAGTATGTTGAACAGTGGAGCGAGAGGTGACCCTTTTCTCAAGGCAAGGGAAGCCTGTGATAAGAAGTAAGTGGTCGGGAGGCTGTACAGCCGGCAGTCCTGGCCATGGTTGAAGGCCATGGGAACCTCCCACTCCAGGAAGATGTATGGCTCCCTCAACACGCGACGAACCCCCTCCGCTACGCCTTCAGTCAGGGACTCGAAGTTGTCAGCCTCGATCAACTGGTACGCCTTTCGATAGGTTGGTAACGTCGAGTCCTGACAGTGACGAAATGTATGAGTCATAATTGCGTACCAGTGACGTGCATGAACGAAATATATGTGTCAGCTGAGCGCAACCCGTACAACCCGTATGTATGAGGAACTTCATGGCCTCCGACACTTGGTTGTAATATAACAGCAAAACAAATGCGAGAGATATTGACAATTATACACAGAGATAATGAGTATCTGATTCGCCAAGGAAAAGATAAGTTTACGTTCCTGGGTAGCCAGATACCTTACACGTACTTGAAGCTTCTCACAGACTTCCATACCCTGAGATACTCGTTGAGCGCGGAGCCCTTGACGTAGCCGAGGGTGAGGGAAGGATTGCGGTTGATATCGTCTAAGCCGGTGATGGAGGGGAGGGGCGGACCAACAGCCAGGGCGGTGATGAGGTTGCTGGTGTAGTGAGCCAGCAGGAGCACGTTCAGCAGGAGGCAGATGAAAGCCACCACACGAGCCGGCATCCCCACCACCGACATGGTCGTCCCTGTTCCATCACACACACAAACAATACACACAACAATGTCATTTTCTCCAGTGCTCTATCCTTGTTATACTGTGGTATAATACCTTGTTATACTCTGTGGTATAATACCTTGTTATACTCTGTGGTATAATACCTTGTTATACTCTGTGGTATACTACCTTGTTATACTCTGCGGTATAATACCTTGTTATACTCTGTAGTATAATACCTTGTTATACTCTGTTGTATAATACCTTGTTATATTCTGTGGTATACTACCTTGTTATACTCTGTGGTATAATTTTTGTAATGGTTTTATCATGGTTAATAATTCATTAATCAACACAATTTCAACTTTTTTTGTCCTAGACTAAAATAGTTCGACCTTATAGTAATTTCTATGCTGAATTCGAGTCTGTTTTCAAATTTTTTCTCTCAGGCATAGTTTTTACGTGACAGAGCAATTAAATTCTACAATTAATGTATATCACTCATTCATAAATAAGGCTCGTATTACACTTAAAAACGTACCTCGAAAACGTAGAAATGTATGATTTTCTGCTATATTTGGCCTCAGGTACATCCCTCCTCAGTGTCCAGCAGTAATCGGTCAACACAGAGGAGCTCTACTTTCCTTGGTACCGCTTTTCCATGTCCAACATGTTCTGGTGAAATCTTTCGTCGCGCTCATCACTGACTGACCCAAAATTTTCCGGGAAAAAGTCTAAGTACGAGTCCAAATAGTGAATTTTCAGACACATATTATAACCCGGAGTCTTATATGAAGTCGATGGATCCTTTACAACATAACACTAGTTTTCTGGTCTGTAATTCCCCCTAAAAATCTTTGCGAACTCTTACATGACAGCCATGCAATTTTTCAATTTCAATTTAGCTCTTCATTAAACTTTTCACCTCGAAGCAGTTCCCTGATCTGTGATCCTATAAAAATACCCTCCTTGATTTTTGCATCACTGATTCTGGGGAATGTATTCCACAAATATGTGAATCCATGACCAGTTTCATCCATACCTTTAACGAAGTTCTTCATCAACCTGAGCTTAATGTACAAAGGAGGCAGATACATTTTCTCAGGATCAACAAGAGGAAGATTAATGACATTCTTCTTCCATGGAGTCAGTGATGCTCGTTTTGGCCAAACTTTCTTTACATAATGATTTTTCTTGTCCCGGTTGTCCCAATCACAGAGGAAACAACACAACTTTCTGTAACCAAGTCGCATTCCCAGTAAAAGTGCCACAACTTTAGGTTACCACGTACATTCCACTTAAAGTCCCCATACTTATCTTTTTTTCCAGAAGAAGCTTCATGTTATCATACGATTCCTTCTTGTTGGCTGCGTAAGTCAGAGGAACTGAGGGGAACTTATTTCCGTTGTGGAGTACAACCGCTTTCAAATTTACTTCTGATGAGTCACTCATGTGTATTATACTCGTGACCAAGTGCCTCCGTAAGAGAATGAATGTCATTTAAAACACCAGACCATCTTCAAGAGAGAAAAATTCTTTGAAAACAACCTGGCGATCATGATAAAAACAAACTTTAGTTTTAATATGGAGAAGATTCCAACCCTTTAACCTGGAACCCAAAAGTTCGTTTTGCTTCTTAGACAAATCTAAATCGCGGACGAGATTATTAAGATCTCCCTAACTCAGCAAATGTGGTTCACTTGAAGAACAGTTTGCTTCAAATGTTGGATCCATATTGTCCTCAACTTTGTCTACTTTCTCATCACCAGACTCATCGTCACTCAGTCTCATGTTTCTTGGAAGCTCTGGCTACAGGTAATTCCTGACTGTGAAGTACTGGCCTCATAGCAGATGGTAAGTTCAGATATTCAACATTATGCTTGGATTTTGATGTTGTACCATTTATATTTATCAGGCAGAAGTAGCAATCGGAAGCGTGTTCTTTGTGTTCTATCGAAACCACAGGAATAGCAAAAGGCAGACGACGGGAACTTTTTTGCCCATGTTGTGAGAAGCCTGACACATGTGACACGACAAATATGGGGGCCCAACTTTATCCTGGTCACCCACTTTACAACCAAAGTAATGATCAAAACATTTTTTGATGAGAGATGAGAGAACGTGTTTGTAATATGAACATCAGTTCACCGCAGATGTTGCAGAAAGAATGCAGACTATTTACACCGTTTCTCGGCATTACAGTGGTGGACGGGGTATCAGCACAACACTTGACTACACAAAAGTACAATCTGTCAGCAGAGTGGAAACGACTTTGTTTACACATTGAGTTCTAGCCTGCAACTGACACATAACTGCTACTCAGGATCTCGTGGTCACTGTCAGAATGCCCCAATAGTCGTGTTCCTGCGGGCCCCTGGTGGTGGTGACTCATTTATCAAGGTTTGTGCTTTCAAAAAAAAAAAAAAAAAGGTATTGCACTTCAAGGTATTGCACTTCACAAATAATGAAAATTGCTGTTTGTTAAACTTTATGTTTCAAATGCTTCGTAGAGCATTGGTTCATATATACTGAACGTAATGATATGCAAGTATGCTGGAACAAATCAAACTAGGATTGACAGAGAAATTCTGAAAACATATTTGGATTCAGCGGACACAAATACATAAACAGATATTTCTTAACTTGGGACTATATCTTTGTTGACCAGGTTATAATACGAGTATTTCATCTGTAATGTTACAGCAGGTTATTATTGTTGGTTATTATGATACAGTGACTCACCTTGGCCAAGCAGGAATCCTGTGATCATACTAAGGGCGTCCACGATGGAGATGTGGTTCTCTTGCTCCTGAGAGAAGTACAACATCACGAAAGTCATCGCCACCAGCACCACCACTGCCGCCACCACCACTAACCATACGTCCGGCTGGAACTGCTTTGTATAGGCAGTCCACATGTAGTCACTCGTAGAGGGTCGCCGCATCACCATCTTGTATCTATCGACAGACAGATTCTGTGAACAACGTTGGTCTGAAATGGTCACATCAAGAACGAAATCCTAGTTACTGTTGTACACTATTTCCAGGGAACGTATCCATAATATATCAATCTTCTATATCTACGTTTAGCTCATGCTCTTTCCTTTACGGAAGAGAAAATGATCAAATGAAACTGTCATGGTAGTTTGGCTCAGTACGATCCTCAAGTTAGTTAATCATGAGCCAGAAGCGCTACAGTCGTGAGCGTCTGCGATTTGTCTCAGTCCACTACACCATCACTCACCAGTGTGTTCACTACGCAAAGACAAAACCATATTAATCATCGCTACGGAGTCGATAAACTTGAATACTTAAACACGCACCTTCACCCATGACACCAATGCCTTGACCTGAACTGGCATCTGTTTCATTAGTATGTTCTATATCGTTACTTCCTAACGAATGTTTCTTACAAGTATGTTGTTCACCACCTTAGCCTGACACAGTGTCTTCAGACAGCCAGTGAGGTCGAGGGTATAGTTAGGATGACGATGTAACGAAGATAGCTTTTACCTTGAGCCGCAATAGCGAGTGGTGTTAGCAACGTAGCGAATATGGCTTTTGACCTAACCCGTAAGGGTCTTCAATGAATTAGCATCATGGCGCTAATTGTTGCACAGAAAAGTAAAACTAAGAAGAAAATGAAACATAGCAAAGCACACCAGCCTGCAAGCTACCCTGGTCATATGATTACTGCACGTATAGTCTGGCTGCTCCACCCCACTCTTTTTGTGGTACGCAATTCTGTTCAGCAGAATCTGTTCAAGTTCTACTCGATTACTTGTAGAATTTGAAAAATCCATGATGGTTGCCAAGGTGGTCATTAACCACCTTTGAATTAATAAAGACACAGCATGAAGGTCGACTATCTTATTTGAAAGTTGCACATTTTAGGTTGTTTTCCTCAGGTCAACAAGACTGATTTGTGTTCTAATCATGACTGGATGAGTCAGTACATGAAGGGAGTGGGAGGCACACTTGTGGACAGTCAGCAAAATCATGCCCTACTTCGCTTCAGGACACACGATGACATGTTTGGTCTCATTTGTCTCAGATCACCGCATAAGATGGATGGGAGAAACCTTAGAGAGATTTCTACAGAAGGAGCACGTTCACCGCCACAGACAAAGTCTATGAAATGGTCTATGGACGGACATGTATATCGAGACGACTTTAATTCGCTACAGACATGGTCCGGGTGGTCGTAGTGGCATAACACTGAATGAGACAGCTGTTCGTCTGTTGGCCTGAGACCTACATATCAGTAGCAGATTGTTGAAGTCCATACGAGATATGAAGGATGCCAGAGAATGCAAGTACCCTCAAGGAAGACATGGCATCGAGGATCATGATATATGGCGTAACTGACAGGCAGGCCAGAGGGGAATACTACTGCAATATAGTGATCCAATGAATCTTGAAGACCACGACCAACCACCCTTATGAGCACAGTCATGATGTGTGTGGCCAGATAGGGTAAATGTAGATGATGCTGTTGATGTGGATGCAAAACATATGTATGAGGCAAACTGGCCTGAGGGACTGCATCAACCCCTAAGGAAGCTATTGGTTACAAGGAAAAGGGGCAAAAATAAAGCAAGAAACAAGTTCTGCTCGATAGTCAGTATTCGGGCTGATATTAGCAAGGGTAATGGCTCTCGTCAGCTCAGTGATGCTGATGTGAAGAACATAATGAGCTGTGAACTCGCATCAGCTCCAGCCTTAGTGCTTGATAAAAGAAATATACAAATTGCTAAATCAAAGTCAATATATTGAAGAACAAAGTTCAAGCGGAAGAGTCTGCACGTGCAACTGGCCAGCCTGCTGTAACCTGTCGCACAGATGGATGTGTCATTCTTTGAGAGAACACTTCGTTAACTAAGTAAGGACAGTATAAAGGACCAAGACACGAATTTTGTGAAATCTGTTCCCAACAAATTGACAGAAAGCATCAGGTTGCAGGTCACCTTTCACTGTAGCTAGCAGAGGTCCCAGGTATGATCGTGCAACTCAGGGTGACGAAGACAATCACTTGCTGAAGTTGAATCCCAGTCTTCCATGTAAATAATGTGTGCTGTCATACAGTAGATTGATGTAATGTGTAATGAACTTCTGACTACAATGGAATAGTCAGACAACCCTACAGCAGACTAGCGTTTAGTGGGAGATCATCTATACCTACAGAGATAACGCAGTGGGTTAGCTATCTAAAGGCGTGTCTTATAGATCATAGACGAGGAAGCTAATGTAATCATTCCTCAGAGAGCAGTATCACTGACAGCTCTGGGATGCCAGAGTATCAAACTTATCGGTGATGACAATGGTGTCGTTGTGTTGTTAGTTCACTACTACGCAGACACAGCTGACCACAACAGTTTTAATGCAGCTCGTAAGTGAAGGAGGTGCATCAGTTAACACAGCTCACACAGTTGCTAGAAACATAGACGTACATCTCCACAATAGCTATCAGCCCGGGAGTTTACTGTGTAAGATACAGCGGCATGTTACTGTAGCAGAGGTGGAACTAAGACCGTCAAGGCTCCTCAAGAAGGAAATAAGCTGAACAGCCCAAGGAGACCCTTTATAGAAGCCATACAAAGATGGTAGTCATACATGGATAGCCTTCACTTCAGGTTGCTCCGATCAGAAGTGTGAGGCTGGAGAAACCATCTGCTACAAAGTTTGGCTCTCAAAGGGACAGTACGAAAACGTGCATGTTTTCTGCCACTACTTAGATCTCTAACTCCGGCTGCTGACGCGTTCAATAAACACGCGACGACGGTTCATTTAACGGTATATATTTGGAGGTCTGCTCTGGCTGAGGAACCTTCAGACCCAGATCTCGTGGCAATTGAGCTGGAGAGGTCGAGGCTGCCAAGACTCTGTGTATTGTTCCTTGGCCTCAGGATGATCAGCTTGCACCACCGCAGCTCCTGAAAATAATCCACTACAGCTGCTTCCCTTGGATGTGGAAGTGCAGCTGCTTATCTCTAAGAGATAACCAGCTGCACATCCACATCTAAGAGTTGAGAAGCTGCATATCCACATCTAAGAGTTAAGCAGCTGCACTTCACTAACTCCAAATTTTCACCATTCAAACTTACATCCCGATTAACTTGTCCCTCAACCCTGCTGAACCTAATAACCTTGCTTTATCAACATTTATTCTCAACTTTCTCCTTTCACACACTTTTCCAAACTAAGTCACCAACTTCTGCAGTTTCTCACTCGAATCAGCCACGAGTGCTGTATCATCAGTGAACAACAGCTGACTCGCTTTCCAGGCCCTTCATCACCAACAGACCGTTTTCTCTCTCTCTCTCCCTCTCTCTCTCTCTCTCTCCCTCCCTCTCTCTCTCTCTCTCTCTCTCTCTCTCTCTCTCTCTCTCTCTCTCTCTCTCTCTCTCCAGATATCGTGGAGACTCAGGTTTAACGGATCTGTTTCGTTTTTCCAAAGTTTGGGCCACATTAACTACTTGAAATCAGCCATGTGAGCACATCGCACGGATGGTTCAGTGTTACTGAAACCAGACTAAGTCAGGAAAGGAAACTGTCATCATTACACTGGTTTAGGTGCCACTGCAGTACAAAGAAATAATGATAAATACCTTACTCTGATTAACAATGAAACTCAGATCTGAAAAACTGCAAACTGACATCACGGCAAATCATACAGTGAACCTATGATCTGTGACACACAATTTCATACACAACCTCCCCAGGTCCAGTCAATCTTTGGTGACGTATCAGGTCTGTCTGTCCGTAATCGCTGGCCAATAATACATCAGCCTCGCGTGTGTTTTTCAAAAATCTGGTTCGGAAACATCTATCTTTTAATTGGGTGGAGCTGTAGGGAAATGCGAGTAGAAAAGATGTTCTTTAACACAATCGCAAGGCAAAGCCTCGTCGTGAACTCTGTGCTGAATTTCGACCACATGATGTATAATTTGACTGGACCCCAGCATTCATGTGCTGCATGAAGACGATGATGCAATAACCATCGTCAGCTGCATACACGAGACAGATGTGTTGTCATTGGCAGGATGGGAAGCCTTAATACTGTCCCATTCATCAATAGAACTTTTCGAGAGTTTATATAAACAAGAAGTTATCTTCTAGCTTTACATGTAATAACTTCCTGTGATGGCACAGGAAAATATTACAATACTTACATTAAGACATCCAAAATAATGCACGAACACTTCAAAAATTATTGTTCTTACTTTATGTGTGTTACGTAGGGAGAGAGTCCGACACATGTTGCCCTCGTTGTACATATGTACCATGTCTTTATTCCAATGCAGGAAAGCACACACACACACACACACCCAAGCCTAGGACACTCATTTTCCCTGCGCACTTTTTCTGAAGAAATATATGCACAATCTGCACTGTATCCAATCTATATTTTCACACGAGCAGTGCAACTCATGCGCTCGATAAAAATGTCTTCCAGAAATGTTTATGTGCAGGAGAAACAGACCAACATGGGCAGTTATGATCTCAACATATATTCCGAAGCGCCACAACACGACTAACAAAAATAGTAATGATAATAGATTGATGAACAAAAAGGCAACACGTCGGTCTCAACTCGTATCATTACCGCTGCTTCATATACATTTCTATCAGCTACTGCCATTTTACATTCTTTCTAAAACTGAAAAACAACCTACTCCAAAAAACCACATGATACAGTTTACCGTGTGATTTACCAGTCATCAGTTTCCATGTGATTCACCAGTCATCAGTTTCCATGTGATTCACCAGTCAACAGTTTACCCTGTGATTCACCAGTCAACAGTTTACCATGCGATTCACCAGTCAACAGTTTACCATGTGATTCACCAGTCAACAGTTTATTATGCGATTCACCAGTCAACAGTTTATCATGTGATTCACGGGTCATCAGTTTATCATGTGATTCACCAGACAAGTTTACCATGTGATTCACCAGTCAACAGTTTGCCATGTGATTCACCATGATTTACCAGTCATCAGTTTACCATGTGATTTACCAGTCAGCATTATACCATGTGATTCAATAGTCAACAGTATACCATGTGATTAACCAGTCAACAGTTTACCATGTGATTCATCAGTCAACAGTTTACCATATGATTCACCAGTCAACAGCTTACTACACGATTCACCAGTCAACAGTTTACCTAATGATGCACCAGTCAACAGTTTACCATGTGATTCACCAGACAAGTCTACCATATGATTCACCAATCAACAGTTTACCATGTGATTCACTAATCATCAGTTTACCATGTGATTCGCCAATCAACAGTTTACCCTGTAATTCACCAATCAACAATTTACCATGCGCTTCACCAGTCAACAGTTTACCATGTGACTCACCAGTCAACAGTTTACCATGTGACTCACCAGTCAACAGTTTACCAAGTGATTTACAAATCAACAGTTTACCAAGTGATTCACAAGTCAACAGTTTACCATGTGATTAACCAATCATCAGTTTACCATGTGATTCACCAGACAGCTGTTTACCATATGAATCATCAATCAACAGTTTAGAAAGTGATTCACTAGTCAACAGTTTACCATTTGACTAACCAGTCATCAGTTTACCATGTGATTCACCAGTCAAAACAGTTTATGTTGTGATTCACCAGTTATCAGTTTACGATGTGATTCACCAGTCATCACTTCACAATGTGATTCACCGATCAACAGTTCACCATGTGATTCACCGGTCAACAGTTTACCAAGAGATTCACCAGTTAACAGCTTACAATGTGATATCAATAATCAACAGTTTACCATGTGATTCACCAGTCAACAGTTTACCATGTGATTCACCAGTCATCAGTTTACCATGATTCACCAGTCAACAGTTTACCATGTGTTTCACCACTCAACAGTTTATCATGCGATTCACCAGTCAAGTTTACCATGTGATTCACCAGTCATCAGTTTACCACGTGATTCACCAATCAACAGTTTACCCTGTAATTCACCAGTCAACAGTTTACCATGTGATTCACTAGTCAACAGTTTACCATGTGATTCACTAGTCAACAGTTTAACTTGTGATTCACCAGTCAACAGTTTACCATGTGATTCACAAGTCAAGTTTACCATGTGATTTACCAGTCAACAGTTTATCATGCGATTCACCGGTCATCAGTTTACCCTGTGATTCACCAGACACGTTTACCATGTGATTCACCAGTCATCATTTTAGTATTTGATTCACCAGTCAACAGTTTGCAATGTGATTTACCAGTCATTAATTTACCATGTAATTCACCAGTCAACAGTTTACCATATGATTCACCGGTCAACAGTTTAGAATGTGGTTCACCAGTCAACAGTTTACCGTGTGATTCGCTAGTCAACAGTTTACCAGGTGATTCACCGGTCAACACTTTACCGTGTGATCCACCATTCATCAGTTTACCATGTGATTCACCAGTCAACAGTTTACCATATGATTCACCAGTCATTAGTTTAGCATGTTGATTCACCAGGCAACAGTTTACCATATGATTCACCAGTCATCAGTTTACCATGTGATTCACCAATCAACAGTTTACCCTGTAATTCACCCGTCAACAGGTTACTATGTGATCACCAGTCAACAGTTTAGAATGTGGTTCACCAATCATCAGTTTACCCTGTAATTCACTAGTCAACAGTTTACCATGTGATTCACCAGTCAACAGTTTACCATGTAATTCACCAGTCAACAGTTTACCATGAGATTCACCAGTCAACATTTTACAATGTATTCACCAATCAACAGTTTATCATGTGATTCACCAATCAACAGTTCACTATATGATTCACTAGCCAACAGTTTACCATGTGATTCACGTCAGCAGTTTATCATGTGATTCACCAGTCATCAGTTTACCATGTGATTCAGTAATCAACAGTTTATCCTATAATTCACCAGTAAACAGTTCACCACGTGATTCACCAGTCAAATGTTTACCATGTGATATACCAGCCAACAGTTTACCATGTGATTCACCAGCCAACAGTTTACCATGTGATTCACCAGTCAACAATTTACCATCTGGTTCACCAATCAACAGTTTACCCTGTAATTCACCAGTCAACAGTTTACTATATGATTCACCAGTCAAGTTTACCATGTGATTCACCAGTCAACAGTTTACTATGTGATTCACCGGTCATCAGTTTACCATGTAATTCGCCGGTCGTTTACCATGTGATTCACCAGTCAACAGTTTATCATGTGATTCACTGGTCATCAGTTTACCATGTGATTTTCCCGTCAAGTTTACTATGTGATTCACCAGTCAACAGTTTACCATGAGATTCACCACTCAACAGTTTATCATGTGATTCAACAGTCAACAGTTTACCATGTGATTCACCACTCAACAGTTTATCATATGATTTACCAGTCAAGTTTACCTTGTGACTCACCACCCAACAGTTTATCAAGTGATTCACCAGTCAACAGTTTATCATGTCATTCACCAGTCAACAGTTTATCATGTCATTCACCAGTCAACAGTATATCATGTGATTCACCAGTCAACAGTTTATCATGTGATTCACCAGTCAAGAGTTTACCATGTGATTCACCAGTAAACAGTTTATCATGTCATTCACCAGTCAACAGTTTATCATATGATTAACCAGTCAACAGTTTATCATGTCATTCACCAGTCAACAGTTTATCATGTTATTCACTAGTCATCAGTTTATCATGTGATTCAGCAGTCAACAGTTTATCATATGATTCACCAGTCTACGGTTTATCATGTCATTCACCAGTCAACAGTTTCATGTCATTCACCAGTCAACAGTTTATCACGTGATTCACCAGTCAACAGTATATCGTGATTCACCAGTTTATCATGTGATTCACCAGTCAATAGATTACCATGTGATTCACCAGTCAACAGTTTACTATGTGATTCACCGGTCATCAGTTTACCATGTAATTCGCCGGTCGTTTACCATGTGATTCACCAGTCAACAGTTTATCATGTGATTCACTGGTCATCAGTTTACCATGTGATTTTCCCGTCAAGTTTACCATGTGATTCACCAGTCAATAGTTTACCATGTGATTCATCAGTCAACAGTTTACCATGTAATTCACCACTCAACAGTTTACCATGTGATTCACCAGTCAACAGTTTACCATGTGATTCACCAGTCAACAGTTTACTTACCCGTCACGGACGATGCCGATGAGGAGATCGACCACTGTGCTGCGATGGTAAGTTATGTCCAGCGGAGCCGCGACCACGTCAGCCTGGCCCGAGACCAACTCTCCCACCATTCCGTTCCAGCGTCCCGCCACCATAGACCCCCAGCTTCTGTCCTTCGCTACGTGACACCTTGACCTGCCATCGCACAAGGTAACTGTCATGGGGCTGATATACGGACACCTGGTGAAGTGATATAGTGACCTGGTAACTTGTTAAGGCAACGTGCAGGAACCTGGCCAGGTTAAAAGTCACCTACGTGAAGTTGGTAATTTCCTGGAGCGTAGCGAAGACGTCACCTACGATTCCAGAGAGCAGGACGCTGCCGTCACTCTGGTGCTCCAGTATGGTGAAGGGTTCCAGCTGTGGCAGACAACAGATGTGGTACAAGAGGCTCTTCTCACATCACTCAATCTATATGTTACGTATGGGTACTTCACTGTGTCTAATAAGGGCTTATTCACCGACGCACACTTGTATTACGGACAATGTTTATATCTTCAGAGCTACTAAGGTAAGGTCTGTAGGAAAATATCTGCATACAAATATTATTATAAGCTCATGGTAGGTATTTCTAGAGGAATATGACAGCTCCTTGGGAGTATTAAATTGCTTTTATAGTATTTAGATGCATCAAATTCTACTTGATAAACCTGAAAACTTGAAATAAAAAAATAATTTCAAACTATTTCCTGGTGGCAGCGTAGCTTTCCTCAGTACTATGATAAACTTAAGACAACAATCTGGGACTTGTGGAGGAGTCATTTTGGAAAAGACAAATTTTTCCCAAAATTCACTGAACCAAATCTGAAGGACAATTTTTTTTCCCCTAATTTACTGATCCAAACCTGATGAAAGAGCCCAGATTTTTTGTAATTCATACCAATATCATTACTTTCGTCAATAACTGTAAAACGAAACGAAACTAGAATGAAATAACTTGTACTAAAAATGGAAATGGTAGGTTCATGCTGATCACCCTGCTACAACTCTACTTTTAATGACTAATATAGACTGCTTACTTGACATCATGTATCTATATTGGAAAAATATAGCTTGAATAAGTATATGAACATCTAAATATGTATTTGTGTTGTTACCGTAAGTCCAACACTTTTCATTTTCTGAAGACAGGACCCCTAAAAAATCCTAGCTACGCCTAGGGAGAGGTAAATGTAGATTTTCTTGAATTCATTAAAGGATATTGTGGACAAATGTATAAGAAAGGGGTGAAAATGAATGCTAAAAGAAAGATTAAAGGCAGAGATAATGGATTCAAGAATGAAATTCTGTGGATGGTAAGAAAATGGGAAGTTACACGGTTCACGCATGTGTAGAGTCATCATAGTGAGTCTGGATGAGTGGATGCTGGGATATCTTGATGGGATGCTGGTCGTCATGGTGAGTGTGGATGAGTGGATGCTGGGATATCTTGATGGGATGCTGGTCATCATAGTGAGTCTGGATGAGTGGATGCTGGGATATCTTGATGGGATGCTGGTCGTCATGGTGAGTGTGGATGAGTGGATGCTGGGATATCTTGATGGGATGCTGGTCGTCATGGTGAGTCTGGATGAGTGGATGCTGGGATATCTTGATGGGATGCTGGTCGTCAGCAGAAGGTCAGCAGTAGTGAAGGCGAGGGTTTTCTGGTGTGGAATGGGTCAGCTTCCCTGATGCAGGAGACCCAAGCAACTGAATGATTAAGGAAAGGTTGAGGGGAAGATGCGTTATCAAGTGATCTAAGTGAAATAAAAAAAGCTTTCCTTTTTTTTGTCTTTTACGTTGGAGGTGCCAGCTACGGACGAGAGTCCACATGAAAGCCGGACCTTAATTGAAATATGAAGAGAATTATAAAAGGGGGAAAACACAAGACAAGGGAAAGTATCAACGAATTCTGGATGAAATGAAAAACCAGTCTTTTAAAACGTGTCAGGTCATAGGTATTGGGAAAGGCATAAGAAAGTAGAGAGTTCCAAAGCTTCGACGTGTAGGGAAAGAAGCAGTCATCAAAACGGCCCATCCTTGAGTTGCCAACGACCACACAGGAATTATGTGACGCAGCAGCTTGCCCAGTATCGCGTGGTTTAGCTAGTGGTGGGGGCACACGAGCAGCCAGCTCTCGGGAGCAAAAACCAAAGTAATCTCTATAGAAGAGGGAAAGTGAACCACCATTGCGGAGTAAGGCAAGCATGTCAAACTTTGAAGTTAACATGGGAGAGTTGATAAGTCGGACTGCTTTCAACTCAACTCTTTCAAGTAAGGATGCAGAGCTAGAACCACCCCAGATGTGAGAGCAGTTCTCCATGCAAGGACGGATCAATCCCTTGTATAAACGGAGCAACTGTTGTGAGGAAAAGAAATTTTGACTCCGAAAGGAAAGTTGTAAGGAATTTTCGATTTAGAGGTGGGTAAAGACTGGGTTTTGAAGGCATTAAACTTAACCAGATTTCGTCTACCCGACTGAGATATCCTGTCCAAGTCTAAGTTCAATGACGAAGTTGCGTCGAGACAAGATGCAGATTGAGTCGGAAAAAAATGAGCAGATTTGAAAGATGTGGAGGAAGGCACAGTTGAGTCGTCAGCTCACAAGCGCATTTAGTTATTTGTAGAAGATGGGAAATCGTTGATAAAAAGGAGTACATGTAGGAGAAAGGACAGAGCCTTGAGGGACATCGCTGTTGATGGGGAAAGGTGGGGAGGCTGATCCATTAACAACCACAGAGATAGATCGGCCAGAGAGGAAGCTGCATACGGAGGGGCAAAGTGAGGGAGAGAAGCCAAAAGAGGGAAGCTTAGACATAAGACCTCGATGCCACACTCTGTCAAAAACTTTGGATATGTCAATGACAACTACATAGGATTCCCGAAAATCTTTCAGGGATGATGACCAGACATTAGTAAGATAGAAAAGAATATCACCAGTGGATCTCGCCTTACGGAGGCCGTACTGGTGATCAGGGAGAAGACTGATATTCAAGGTGTTTGAGGATATGTGGGTTGAGCAGGGATTAAAAGACAGAACATGTTAGATTGTCAAAACGATAGGACAACTCGAAGGGTCAGGACGCTCACCGTTCTTAGGGATGGAATGTATCAATGCAGGTGTCCACGGAGAAGGAAAAGTTTTTTTTAATAGAAATGGAACAGACGAGCAAGCACAGGTGCATGTTCAGAGGCACAGTCTTTCAGTACACGGTGATGGATGCCATCAGGATCATAAGCCTTGCTTGTGTCCGGAGGGATAAGCACTTTTCGGAAAGTCGAAAAGAAATTACAAGAAGGGGCACATGTGGATTTGTAAGAGGAGAATTAGAGGGTGAAGGAATGTTAGAGTCATCCAAGGTGGAGTTGGAGGGGAAACGGGAACTAAAGAGAGTTGCTTTGTCAACAGGAGAGACAGAT
Source organism: Panulirus ornatus (assembly GCF_036320965.1). Taxonomy (NCBI): domain Eukaryota; kingdom Metazoa; phylum Arthropoda; class Malacostraca; order Decapoda; family Palinuridae; genus Panulirus; species Panulirus ornatus. The sequence goes on from NC_092232.1 coordinate 29,607,246, forward strand.
ATCGTACCGTCAGAACGGAAAAGTGAAGGAAAAGTAGAGCGAGAGAAGTCGTTAGAGATGCTCTTAGCTAAAGACCGGAAAGACCTATCAGTGGACGACAAGAAGTTATCACATCTTTGAATAAAGGAACGTTTCGCCGCACGGATAACGTACTTACAACGATTACAGGCAGTGATAAAAGCTGAATGGGAGTAGAAAGAATGAGAGTTTTTCCAAGTCCGAAATGTTTGATCCCTTGCCCGAATGGCCTTAAAACAGGAACGGCTAAACCATAGACTGGAAGGAGAGGATGTCTTGGAGGAAGAGGGGATGAATGCGTCTGACGGAATTAGCTTTACCACACGAGAAAGAGAGAGTAATTCACCTATGGAAAGTCAGAGAAGAATTTTCGTAAGTTATTCCAGTCAGCTTTGTTGAGGTGCCAGTACTTACTCTTAGAAGGGGCTGCTGGAGGGGGAGGTGCCGTTATAAGAGAAACATTTATGAGAGTGTGATCAAATGAATCTAATTGGGGGTGAGATTGTGTGCGTATAGCGCGAAGGATCAGAGATGAAAAGATAGAGTCATCATATTAGAAGAGTGGTCACAGCTGTCAGGTACACGTGAGGGGTGGGAGATAATTTGCTCTAGATCACTGAGAATGGAGAACGTGAGGGCTTCAATCCCCCACCATCCGTATGGGAGGAATTCATCCATTCCCTTATGGTGAACGTATTAATCTCAAAGTAGAGGCTTTCGGCTTGCGGGTGAGAGGATGCTCCAGACTCGTGGCAGGAGTTTAGATAGTCGTGTGGAAAAATGAAAAATTTTAGAATTAAGAGAGCAGCAAGTGAAACAATGAAGAGGGCAGTAGATGAGAGACAGACCTTAAGCCAGATAACATCAAAGTTTGGGGACTCGTGGTCCTTGTAGCGTGCAAAAGGTGTATTGATGTTGGAATAAGCACAAACACCACAGACAGAAATAAGGAATGGAGAAAGGGTTGTTGAAGTGAATACAAGGCTGCTGCGATGACTCAGTGTTCGTGGAAAGGATGGTTTGGGTAGGATGAGTGAAGAAGGTGTGTAGGTGTAAGCATACAGGCACGTCAGCTGTGGCAGAATGGGATATCGTGCAGCACACTAACTTGGTTCATCCTGCTGGGTCGTAGAAGACCCAGGCTAACTGTATGTCATTCGAGTTCATCTGCAATGTTCAGGAGGACTATGAAGCCAAAGCTTCTACCTGTAAGGTGGTGCAACGGAGGTGGAGTCCCGTCAGGTCATAGCGGGTGGGGACAAGGTCACCCCTCGGAGCCTCCAAGATCCCATGGCGCAACACCTGCTTCTCTAACTTGAAAAGTTTCAGTTTTGTATAAAAGTCACGAAGAAAGTTCTCAGACGTCTTGTGGAGGTGCGTGACCCGGTCCTCAGACATCGTATTCGACTTGTGAAATGTTTGTCGGATGTCTGGGTTCTCAAGGCCTCTTAGCTGACCGCTTCCGTGAGCAGTGTGGTGTGTGGAGGGTGACCAGCGTCCGATCAGACGAGTGTGGCGAGGTAGGTGTCGGCTGACCTGGTAACTCACCCACAGAAACGCCTCGCCTTTCTCACCAGTTACTGTAGCCAGCGTCACCTGCCAAGGTAGTGGTCTAATTGGACTAGTAAATACATACATTCTTTAACCCTCTGAGAACTACGCTACGATCCTTAAGAACGACGGCTTGGCCTCTGACACGCTCAGACAAACCTCACGTCGTTATACTCATGGGTTGTACGGTCGTGCTTAATAAGGTTGCCAGAGGAACTAGTTTTAGTTCCTGTACTTCAAATATAACAATCCACACACAGCCTTAGGACTGTCTAAACTTGTGGGTGATAAACTCAAGCAATACAGTTCGTCTGGAGGTGTTTTAAGTCAATATTTGAATACGTTGAAAAGATTTAGGTGAAACTGACAAAAATAAGTAAAATCTTCTCCTCACCAAAGAGATTACAAATTAGTGATTATTTCTCAATGATAAACAGAAAAGGACTGAAGAATAGATAGGTATCAATACAACAATATCAATGACAGGTCGACAATAGAAGAACAAGAGATAACTAAACAAGGAATAACGTCTCAACCTCATGTGACGCTACACTTCCCAGAAAGTCTCCTCAATATTACTATCGCGTCATCATTTATTCTCAGTAGTGTACATGCAACAGTTATGGTGGCCAGAGTGTCACACCAGCACAATAGTACCATTAACCAGGAATGTCCGAATTGTTCATAAATGTGTCAGTATACACGATCCAGGATCTGCCACGCAAGCCTAGCTAGCAATCATACACGTCATCAATGATAGTTTTCTGTAACTGAACTTTTATGCCCGCTGTTACAGGTTTGCCTACGAACCCTCGAGTATGCGTCTCATCTTTGCAACCAATTGCAACTGACAAAATGGCTTTATAAACCACAATTGTAAGAATAATAAGCACATAATCCACCTCCCTACCAACGCATCCCCGCCCCTATTGTGGCTCAACTGGTGTGGGAATCGAAGGAGGGGTAAAGTGACCCTCGTGGGAATAGATGAAGATGGTCACACGACTCCCCGTGGACAAGTGGTTAGACGTCTTTGGACGGCTTTGAGTGTAAGTGGTTCAGGAGGTAACACATGGATGTGAATAAGTACCACTGTTGATTCATGTAGTTTATATTGGTTATGCATAAGTGATTTTGAAGGTATGCTTACATGCATGTGGTCATGTATAAGCCTGGATCATGGCTGACTGTCAGTGTTATGGCTGGAGGATAACTTGTGTACTGTTCGAGCCTCACTTACTTTTCTTACTTAACCAGTAACGTAAAGAGTCTCTGGCTCATTCTAATACTAAAAGCAGCTTTGAATTTCAATTTGTTCATAAAGAACGTGGCAGAGGCATAACACTCGACGAGCGATGAGTTCGGGGACTGAACGAAGGTAGATAAGGTTTGCCGTATAATGTAATGTAAACTGCACTACTCTGGGTAGGTTCAGTATCACTACCGCTGCTCTCAGCCAGGAACACGCACGAGGACCGTACACACGGTGCTTTACGTCGCCTTCTCTCATTCTGGAGTTACCTTACAAGCAATTCTTATAAGGGAATCACCAAATAAAACGTGTTGACCAAATGCATCCTGTACCTTTCTCAATTTCAGTTATCCAGCGCCACCATGTACATATTACACACACTTTCGTCCACCTCTGAGCAACTGCCCACGACCCTGCATCCTGCTCGTACTCCTGTCCCCATGTCACGTTACATTACACTCATACACACGTAACTACCTCCCGTCAGGGTCCACGTGTGGCCTGACCAGTGAACCTGTGCATGAGAAGGAAGCAAGAATTTGATCGGATCAACATGAAGATAATATAACGTTATCATGGTGATAAGATGAAGATATATAACGTTAACACACTCACCAAAAGCTCTCAGATAAACTGACCCAATGTCTGAATCGACTTGGAAGCGCTACTAGTTTTCAAGTTATTTTAGCAAGCTGTCAGAAGATCTTTAGAGTTACAACGAAGGGAAACGGAATATTAATACTACATGATGTGTAAGACAAGATCATTTGGATTTTATACAACAGAATTTTGGGTTTTACGAAATATGGAGAAGTGTGAATAATGTAAATATATGGAACATAAAGAAAAAAATAGTCAAGACTAACATGGGAATAGCAGTAAACCAGAGGGCGTCCCGCCACTGCATGGAACCCAAGAATAATTGTCAACAATATTCTACCAGATTGTTGGAGGAGTTGTGATCCGTCACCTCACATACAGAATCAATGACACATGCAAATTAGATGCCATGATGGCAAGATACGTTCACTGAGGGAATGTTGAAGGAATAGATGGGCCATCCTCTACCTCTTTAATAGATGGGCCATCCTCTACCACCTTAATAGATGGGCCATCTTCTATCTCCTTGATAGATGGGCCATCCTCTACCACCTTAATAGATGGGCCATCCTCTACCACCTTAATAGACGAGCCATCTTCTATCTCCTTGATAGATGGGCCATCTTCTACCCCCTTGATAGATGGGTCATCCTCTACCACCTTAATAGATGGGCCATCCTCTACCACCTTAATAGATGGGCCATCTTCTAACTCCTTGATAGATGGGCCATCTTCTACCTCCTTGATAGATGGGTCATCTTTTACCTCCTTAGTAGATGTGCCATTCTCTGCTGCCTTAACAGAAAGGAATTCAATCAGTAACAGACCATTGGGTCCCTTTGAGGCTGTTTGTGATACTGGAAGACATCAGTAATTCATATATAGTGTGGTAAAAGTGAAAAGGTATAAAGATCATTCAAAGACAAAACCATGCAAACTGTCAGTTTGACTAAGGAGGCACAAATGAGCTGTCATGGAGGTGAAGCAAAATATTTATCATGTCTCTGCGTTCAACCACTTTAGTTAATAAATGATTTCGTATGTTAACGGTCTTGTTGAAGAAAAACTACTTCGCTTCACGAGTTTTGTCCATTACTGCGAGTGAAATCAAACGAATTAAGGCTTAAGTAACTTGATAGATCAAGATGATCAAAGCTTTTCATAATTTTGAATACTTGTATTAGATCCCCTCTTAACCAAGACTTTTCTAAGTTAAATAGATTCAAGTCGTTTAGTCGGCACTCATAGGAATTGTTTCTAAACCCGGGAATCATCTTGGCAGCTCGATGTAGCATTCATTCCACTCTGTCTTTTCTCTTTTTTAGGTAGGGCGACCAAAACTGAACACAATATTCAAGCTGAGGACAAACCAAAAAACTGTAAAGACTAAGGATAATGTCGAAGGCCCTACCTGAGAATTCAATCTTTTTCTTTTTTTCCTCTTTTCACTGCTTCTGTGCACTGCTTACTTGGTTTTAGGTTACCGAAGATTATTACGCCCAAGTCTTTTTCTTCATTTACTTTTCGCAGTTCAACGGAATTCATACCTTAAGCTTGTCTTTTCGTTTGTAATTCCGATATGTAAAACTTTGCATTTATCGATATTAAACATCATTTGCCACCTAGGAACCCAGTCCATAGGTTTATCTATGTCAGCTTGAAGCTGTAGAAGTATATGATCATTTGTAGATTTTTTCCCCGGCTTGTTTTCGTAAGCGATTTTTTTGATATCTTGCAATGCAGCCCAGTATCAAGATCATTACCATATATGAGAAGGAGAACCGATCCCAAGATTGATCCATGTGACAACTCCACTTGTTACGTCTACTCATTCTGAGGTCTAACATCACTCACAACTGTGGTGAAGACCAGTCGACCAATTTCCTATCCACCGACGGTCAACCCAACCAATGCCATGTGACCATTTTTTCTGGTAACCTTTGATGCGGAACCTTGTATTTTTTTTTTCTTAACTCTATAAAGATAACATTAACTGCTTTACTTTCATTATACATGTTGATTATAACACAAATCAAGCAGATTCGTCAAGCATGAGGGATTTCGTTGAAACCAAGCTAAAAGGTTTACAATTTTGTTTCAAATGATGGTTTCCATAAGTATTCCAACTACAGACGTTAAGCTAACTGGACGATATTTCCTGGCAATGACTTATTATCTTTTCTGAATATCGGTGTTACGTTGGCAAACTTCCATTCATTTGGAACTTTTCCCGAAGGGTTTAACTCTCTTACTTTTCGCCTCCCTCATTGTCCTCGGATGAAAGTTATCAAGGCCTGACATTTTATTGTTTATTTCTTAACGTATGTCTCCAGCTTTTATGTAAATTTGCTGCATCAAAACGTTCTTCTTTCATATCAGTGAAACTGGATTCGGGACATGGGTTGTCTTCGATCGTTGATATAGATAAAAAAGAAAAAGCGTTCCAATTTTTTTGCTTTGTCTTCTTTATCTTGAACCATTTTTCGGAATTAATGGATCAATTTACTAGGTAGTGATCTTCTTGCTTCTAACTTAAAAACACCAGGTTTCTTTTGCTATTTTCGGCAATGTACGCTTCATGTTAAAGTTTATGTATGTCCTTCAATTTCTTTGTGCAAATTTACATAATTCATCCTACCATGTTGGTTATTGGTACGTATCTCTGAGTTTCTTGTGATCTATATTCTTAGACATTAGGCACTTTTTTATTTCATCTGTCAAGATGGTGGAAACCATCTTGGCTTCGTTTCAGAAATAGACCGTCACGCACTACGCACTGCCACGTATTTTTCCTCTGCTGCTTTGAAGTTTTACTGAAGGGTTTCCGAGCTACGTTCATATCGTTTTCATTGACCATATCTTTCCAGGTTTGCCTGTGAAGAGTAATACAAAGATCACCAAAATATGTAAGTTTGAAATCGAGTATTTTTTTTCGGGACTGTCATGCTGACTAACATTACGACAAGCCAGTGCTGAAAGTGTCCTTAAAAGCAATTTGTTGGTGATCATCTGTACCAAACTATTCTTAAAACTTCAGCATTATAAATTAAATTATTTGCAATTGAAACTAAATCTATGTTCGTTGTGGGTAGGTTTCTCGACTAATTGGACTCCGGCACTATCAAGCAAATTTAGGTGGAGTCACACATCCGGAGCTACTGGAAAGGGATTCTCCTACTAGATACCGGTATGTTAAAATCTTCCAATATAGAATCCTGTTCATTACAAATTTCTGCTGACGGTTCATAAAATCTTTCGTCTACCTCTCATGTCTGGGCGAGGCTCTGTGAATTGCTCCTATCATTATTTTCGTGCGGAGTTTATCTTTAATTTATATGAAAATGAAGTCAACAACCTCAACGGCTACAACACATTCATTATGGGAATAGAAGGAACTATAACACAGAGCAAGACACAACTCTGTTTCATCTATCCCTGTCATACAGAGTGAACCCTGGTATCACGTATTCAGCGAGGATATCTCTACTGTTGATATCTAACCAAGACTCGGAAATGGCGATCACATCATAATTTCTTTCTAACGCTGTTGTTTCTACCTCTGAAATTTCACTGTGTATATTGCGAGTGTAAACATAAAATACTTTCAGATGAGACTGAGACTTAATACGATGAGCACTTGCATAGGGGGATGGATCTGCTCCACATGGGCTGCGTATTTTGACCACAACGCCAGGGTAGATTCACTCAGGAGCAGCTTACCAAAACGTGCACCTCCCACTTCATTCAGGTGTAGTCCATCCTGCATAAACATACCAGACTGCAGGAACAAATGATGCCACAAGTTGTTCAACTCAACTCCTTCCTGAAAACAAAGGTTCATTTGTCTTTTATGATTATTTATTCAGAATGAACACTTCACATAAGATGACATTTCCGGTGCTGATCCTAAGAAAACTCCTGTAATCATATTATTAGTTCTATCTTGGAAACGTCGAAAAAATATTTCCTCCCAACTCTCCCTCAGTACGTCGTGCATACATGACATATAACACGCGTGTCATCGTTAACACAACCACAAACATCATCTACCCTGACACCTGGAAAACGTAAACGTTTCTGACGTGAAGGTTTTCTGGCGTAGAATTCCTCCACCAATCCTTGGACGGGTCATCATCTACCATATCAATAGATGGGTCATCCTCTACCACATTAATAGATGGGTCATCCTCTACCACACTAATAGGTGAGTCATTGTCTAACACCTCAACAGATGAATCTCTTTATACTATCTCAACAGACGAGACATTCAATACTACCTTAACAGACGTCATTTTCCATCGTCTTAACAGAGGAGTCATTCTCTGCCACTTACCACTCCATGGAACATCCTGTGCCTTTGTTTACTTGATCACTATTACTGTCTAACACAACGTCAACCGACGACCAACCGCCACGGGCAGGCGTCTCTTACCTTGTTGTTGAGAGGAAAGTATATGCGCGAGAGGTAGCTTGGTATCTCGCCTCCAAACACGAGCAGCCAACTCAACTCCGACTCCCGATCCTGGAAAACCTGCGGGTGTTGAGTAAAGGAAATTGAGTTTACAAAGAGTTTTTACTTGAGTTAGTAGCAATACGTGCAGCAGAGTTATCTAATCCCTGGATGGTTGGGAGAGTCATGTAGGTCATAGTTCGCCAGTGTTTCATGTGGTGGGAGTTGACATACATGTGTAAGCGCTCGTCATGGCATACTGTACCTGTAGAAACAGCATTTGATCCGCTTGGGTCAGTATCCGTTGAACTACTAGCTCGCTGGAGGATTTGGAGGACTGGTTTAGTTGACCACTGATGTTCGTCGCTCTGCTCTCGCCATGGGCGGCAGGGGCGAGGCCTGGCAGTTTCCTGTCTGCTAACACAGACACGTGAGGTGCGCGGAGGGTAACTAGCAGTGATAACACCTGCAGAGTCCATGGATTCCACACTATGCTCCCCGGGGACCGACCAGCTCCAGACCCTGTAAGAGAAAAGACAAGTGTTCCGTCGTGTTAGCTAGCGTGTTAACACTCACCACATCACCACCACCAACCTTCCATTGGGCTGAGTTATGACCTGTGTGCAATCCTGGCCCTTGATTTATAGTAACTGATGCCCTCAGACTGATTTGTTTCGTCATTATGCGTAACTCATAAATCACTTGTACACCAAAGCAACAACAACAAAACAGTATTTCTAGCATAATGATAAGTTGGTATAGAACTTAAACATTAAGTTACTATTATTTGTTCTATATTCCGGAACATCGTTATGATATGTGTGCTCTCAGGTTATGCATTCGGAGTTTTTCTTTAACTTCTTAGTTACCCTACTGTGGTCATGTCTTAGTTACTCTACTGTGGTCATGTCTTAGTTACTCTACTGTGGGCATGTCTTGAAGTTACCCTACTGTGGACGTCTTGAAGTCATCCAACTGTGGACATGTCTTAGTTACTCTTCTGTGGACTTGTCTTAAAGTTACCATACTGGAGACGTCTTAAAAGTACCTTACAGTAGACATGTCTTAGTTACCCTACTGTGGACATGTCTTAAAGTTACCCTACTAGGGACATGTTTTGAAGATACCCTACTGTGATCATGTCTTAAAGTCACCCTACTGTGGACACGTCTTAAAGTCACCCTACTGTGGACGTCTTAAAGTCACCCTACTGTGATCATGTCTTAAAGTCACCCTACTGTGGACATGTCTTAGAGTCACCCTACTGTGGACATGTCTTAGAGTCACCCTACTGTGATCATGTCTTAAAGTCACCCTACTGTGGACATGTCTTAAAGTCACTCTACTGTGGGACATGCTAAGGTTGCACAAGACAAGGTTCGTCGGCCAGTGTAATTCATGTATGTTCTGGAATACTTCACTGAGATCAGTACCTTGGCATGATTTGTGTCACGTTGCCTCCCTGACACTTCCCTGCAGCTCTGCTCGTAGTCGGAGACTAATGTGCGTTACATAAGTCTGGCCTTCGTATCAATAAAAGAAAAAAAAAATCCTTTGTCTCGATAATGCATGAAATTTTCAATAGTGAATTTCAGGTTTTGCAGATTGTTCTCGAGAGGTTGGAGGTGGTCGACAGAGAATACTCGCACGTCAGGCTTCTTTTCAAGTTTACTAACACATATATATATATATATATATATATATATATATATATATATATATATATATATTTTTATTATACTTTGTCGCTGTCTCCCGCGTTTGCGAGGTAGCGCAAGGAAACAGACGAAAGAAATGGCCCAACCCACCCCCATACACATGTATATACATACGTCCACACACGCAAATATACATACCTACACAGCTTTCCATGGCTTACTCCAGACGCTTCACATGCCTTGATTCAATCCACTGACAGCACGTCAACCCCGGTATACCACATCGCTCCAATGCACTCTATTCCTTGCCCTCCTTTCACCCTCCTGCATGTTCAGGCCCCGATCACACAAAATCTTTTTCACTCCATCTTTCCACCTCCAATTTGGTCTCCCTCTTCTCCTCGTTCCCTCCACCTCCGACACATATATCCTCTTGGTCAATCTTTCCTCACTCATCCTCTCCATGTGACCAAACCACTTCAAAACACCCTCTTCTGCTCTCTCAACCACGCTCTCTTTATTTCCACACATCTCTCTTACCCTTACGTTACGTCACTCGATCAAACCACCTCACACCACACATTGTCCTCAAACATCTCATTTCCAGCACATCCATCCTCCTGCGCACAACTCTATCCATAGCCCACGCCTCGCAACCATACAACATTGTTGGAACCACTATTCCTTCGAACATACCCATTTTTGCTTTCCGAGATAATGTTCTCGACTTCCACACATTCTTCAAGGCTCCCAGAATTTTCGCCCCCTCCCCCACCCTATGATCCACTTCCGCTTCCATGTTTCCATCCGCTGCCAGATCCACTCCCAGATATCTAAAACACTTCACTTCCTCCAGTTTTTCTCCATTCAAACTCACCTCCCAATTGACTTGACCCTCAACCCTACTGTACCTAATAACCTTGCTCTTATTCACATTTACTCTTAACTTTCTTCTTCCACACACTTTACCAAACTCAGTCACCAGCTTCTGCAGTTTCTCACATGAATCAGCCACCAGCGCTGTATCATCAGCGAACAACAACTGACTCACTTCCCAAGCTCTCTCATCCCCAACAGACTTCATACTTGCCCCTCTTTCCAAAACTCTTGCATTTACCTCCCTAACAACCCCATCCATAAACAAATTAAACAACCATGGAGACATCACACACCCCTGCCGCAAACCTACATTCACTGAGAACCAATCACTTTCCTCTCTTCCTACACGTACACATGCCTTACATCCTCGATAAAAACTTTTCACTGCTTCTAACAACTTTCCTCCCACACCATATATTCTTAATACCTTCCACAGAGCATCTCTATCAACTCTATCATATGCCTTCTCCAGATCCCACACGTTATGTTCAGCACACACGCCATGCATGGATGATTAGGTTGGGATTCCTTTTATAGTTTGGTGAGAAGCGTCTCTCCTTCAAGCACATCCCCACCCCAACCTTCCCCTTTCCTCCTCTTGCGATTCAAGTGTTACTGTGGTGAGTCACACGTTACTGTGATGAGCTACGCGTTACTATGGTGAGCCAGGCGTTACTGTGGTGAGCATAAATATGATCAAGTGTTACTGTGGTGAGCCAGGCGTTACTGTGGTGAGCATAAACATGATCAAGTGTTACTGTGGTGAGTCACGCGTTACTGTGATGAGCTACGCGTTACTATGGTGAGCCAGGCGTTACTGTGGTGAGCATAAATATGATCAAGTGTTACTGTGGTGAGCCAGGTGCTACTGTGGTGAGCCAGGCGTTACTGTGGTGAGCCAGGCGTTATAGTGGTGAGTCAAGCGTTACTGTGGTGAGCAAGGCGTAACTGTGGTGAGCCACGCGTTATTTGAGGTGAGCATAAATATGATCAAGTGTTACTTTGATAAGCCAGGCGTTACTGTGGTGAGCATAACTATGATCAAGTGTTACTGTGGTAAGCATAAATATGATCAAGTGTTACTGTAGTGAGTTGGATGTTACTGTGGTAAGCATGAATATGATCAAGTGTTACTGTGGTGAGCCACGCGTTACTGTGGTAAGCCACGCGTTACTGTGGTGAGCATAAATATGATCAAGTGTTACTGTGGTGAGCATAAATATGATCGTGTTACTGTGACGAGCATAAATATGATCAAGTGTTACTGTGGTAAGCATAAATATGATCAAGTGTTACTGTGGTGAGCATAAATATGATCAAGTGTTACTGTGGTAAGCATAAATATGATCAAATGTTACTGTGGTAAGCATAGATATGATCAAGTGTAACTGTGGTGAGTTGGATGTTCCTGTGGTAAGCATAAATATCATCAAGTGTTACTGTGGTAAGCATAAATATGATCAAGTGTTACTGTGGTAAGCATAAATATGATCAAGTGTTACTGTGGTGAGTTGGATGTTACTGTGGTAAGCATGAATATGATCAAGTGTCACTGAGGTGAGTTGGATGTTACTGTGGTAAGCATGAATATGATCAAGTGTTACTATGGTAAGCATAAATATGATCAAGTGTTACTGTGGTAAGCATAAATATGATCAAGTGTTACTGTGGTAAGCATAAATATAATCAAGTATTACTGTGGTGAGCATAAATATGATCAAGTGTTACTGGAGCATGAATATGATCAAGTGTTACTGTAGTGAGTTGGACGTAACTGTGGTAAGCATGAATATGATCAAGTGTTACTGTGGTAAGCATAAATATGATCAAGTGTTACTGTGGTAAGCATAAATATGATCAAGTGTTACTGTGGTAAGCATAAATATGATCAAGTGTTACTGTGGTAAACAATATGATCAAGTGGTACTGTGGTAAGCATAAATATGATCAAGTGTTACTGTGGTGAGTTGGATGTTACTGTGGTAAGCATTAATATGATCAAGTGTTACTGTGGTGAGCCACGCGTTACTGTGGTGAGCATAAATATGATCAAGTGTTACTGTGGTAAGCATAATATGATCAAGTGTTATTGTGGTGAGTTAGGCGTTACTGTGGTGAGCGTAATCATAATCAAGTGTTACTGTGCTGAGCCAGGTTAAGCGCTTAGCTTTAATTTGGTGAGCCTAATATTGTGATAATTTTGGTGACAAGTCTGGTGTTACGTGATGGTCTTGATGCCTGTCACGGTGTTACAACAGTTTGGTTAGTAATGTTAAACGTAAACCTAGAGAGACAGCTGTCCGTGGACAAACTGAAGAGTAGGATCTGCTGTTCACTTTCCCAGGAGATGGAAGACTTTACACTTATAACTAACCTCCATCAATAACGTAGACTTGCTTGAAGTCGTAGAACTGGACGTAGTCGGCCACCAGCCTAGCATCGCCAGCAGCCGAGGGAACAACGTCCATGGCTCCCGAAATGAAAATCTGCACCATCACCACAATCATGACAGCGTCGTATACAATCTGTACCTCCATTTTCCTCTTGCAGTTAGTTCTCATTCTTTCGTTTCAATCGTCTTATGAAAGAATGAAACGCGACCTTTCCATTCGTTCAGTCGTTTGCCTGACAGTGATAATGTGTGGTTCCTCCCGCAAGTCAAAGGTACAGTGTACGTGCTGCTTGGGAGTGAGCCGATCAATGACTACTGGGGGAATCGTGGCTTCCTTATATACTATCATGTCCCCCCGAGATATTCATCATACTATGTAATCAACCAAGTTTGATCACCTGTTTGTACTGTACGGGGAGGCAATTCCACACTTTTAATCTTCATTTTACTTTTTTTTTCATTCTTTGTCGTGTGTGTGGTGTGTTCTTTCATTCACCTAATATTCTTACCCTATAAAAGTACCTCTGTATATTTTCTAACATTTCTCTTGATTACTTTTCATATGGCTGTTTTATCCTTCCATCCATAACAGAGCTTTCCACTGTCTACGTTACCAGTGTAGTTACCAAACGCGAGAAGCGTCTGTTATTCTTGGCCTTGATGTAAGATGTGAACGGCTTGCTGTATATCTCCATATCCGTATACCAAAATACAATCACAGTATTTGGCAGTAAACAATTTGTCTCATACTATTTTCCGTAGGTGGAGCTCTAGGAAAAAATTTGTTACGTTGTTGATATAAAAATTCCTTCCACACAGGGACGGGGCGGGCAGTTGTTTACCCCAGTCATGACAATCTCATATTTTCTATATATACTTTAGCTAACCTTATCTTCCTGCCCCAGATCCTCTTCTATGAGGCTTCTGCAGCGCTCAGGAAGCCAGCCACGTCCACTGAGTAGGCCAACCGTTCAACAAGTTGGAGGTGGTCATTTCTATCTGAGGTGCATGCAAGACAATTGAAGATTACGGGTTCACTGTTGCTTTCAGAATGCAAGAAATACCTCTTTGAGATTTCTGTCCTCCCCTTGTGGAGAGAAATGTTTCTTCTTCATCCCAGCAGCCAGTCCTTCATTCTTGAGACTAATCAAATTACAGCTTGGTAGTCAAGTGCCGTGGTTCTATACAAGAACATAAGAAGTGAGGACACTGCAAGAGGCCTATTGGCCCATGCTAGGCAGGTCCTGAGTCTGTCCACCCTACAACCAACCACCTGAACCCATAAATACGTCAACCAACCTTCGAAACGTTTAAAACTAGATTTCTTCAATTCTTAATTAGTGATGGGAGGTGCTGGAAAAGAGGCTAACTACAGTGCAAGGGGTACTAACTAAGTGTAGATAGAGATAAGTTGTTAGTTGGAGGTGTGTAGATCAGCAAGAGGAAGACAACAAGCTAGACTGGATAGCAAAGGCAGAAATAAGGAGAGACATTGGCAGTTAGGGAAAGTGGTTCGACAAATGACCTTACCTTACCACAGAAAGAGTCACCCCCCAGCACCGCACACCTTCCAGTGCGGCCTGACGAACGGAAGTCGCAAGCCTGCCCTGCCAAGACGTCCACTCTCCCGCCACCTCAAACCAACATCGGGAACTGGTACCCGCCATGGTAGCCTTTGGGGGACGAGCAAATCCCCCCCCCCCCCCCCACGAGCTCACAAGGGAAGAGCAACCACGCCAGCCCGAGGGCCGACGCCTGATGTTACAGGCAGGATACCGATCTCAACCTGTGCACTTGGACCACATCCTGTAAAGGGAATGGGTTCAGGTTAGGGCTTTCACAGAGCACACCTCTAGGTCCCGGTAGGAAAGTCCTACCCCCACTGAGAACACTCGCACTCTCTCGACACCATGCGCTTCGCCAGTTCAGAGTGGCTGATGTTACGCGCACGGTGTCTTTGCCAAGATCCCGTACGCCCTGAAGGACTTCCGGGGTGCCTTAATAGCTGCACTTGTTTTTGTGTGCAGCTGAGAGTGAGAAGCAAACATCAGAGATTTGCGTATCTATGACACAAGTCTCTAACCATTTGGAAGCCACGATGTCTGGCTCCCTAAGGAACCCCGCAATAAGGATACGAGGCTCGCACACCACGTAGTAACCCTTCTGCCTCAACCGGCCGGCCAAAAAGGCACTGATATTATCGTGCCGCTTCACTCTACTTCCGTGGGTACGTGGGCATACCTGGGCGATATGCCCAAGCTAACCGGACTTTTGACAGATGTCACAGAGGCTGAAGTTCTTAGGTCAGCTTCTAGCAGCCCTGGCGGGATACGTAAAGCGCCTCCCTCACTAGGATGGCTTTAACGTAATCACCACTCGTGATGAGTCGGGTCCCACTGGTAACCTATCTGCTAACCTGAGGTACGGCTGCAGATGGAGCGAAACCTTTCCTATCACAGGTACTGATCAAGTTTAACCTCCACGCGTGATGGCGTTCGGTTTTGTTGCTTACCTCCCGACCAGCGATATACGCGGGGCCCAACTCTGCAGTTTCCTCATAACTGCATGTTCCTGGACCGCCGCCAATCACAGGCTCAGACGAGGTAAGCAACTTTTCAAACCTGGCTTGTTCATTCAGCCGGACGGTCGAAACGAAATCTGGTATCCCAAGCCCACCATCCCCCACAGTCAAGTGGAAGTATGCGCAGGTCGCGTCATGGGGCCGGCGGATCCTACGGCGAACCTCTTATCTAACCTGCCTGTCTCTGCGCGCTGATTGCGTCTTATAAACCTTCCCCAGCACCAGGCGATGCATGAGCAACGTCCACGATGATCGTAATCCTCTGCTGGGGTTTTAGAGGGGCTCTGGTGATGTTACTGACCCCCTCATCTAGCAAGGCAGCATAGGACTTTCACCTGCCTCCTGCCCTAGCGAGAACGCCAATGTACTTGTAAGTCGTCCTCAGCGTCCGTGGAGCCGATAGCGCAGCCCAAGACTTGAAACGTCCTGTTTTTGTTGACGTACCAAGTCTTACGTTTGCCATCGATCTCCAATACTGAGGGACCGACTCTCCCGGATTCACCAGAAGGCCATCCCAAGCGAGAGTCTCCACCATGATGTTTATGGTCGTCCTTTCCATCAGAACCAGGTCATCGGCGAACGCAAGCAGTGACACCTTCCGGCCACCAAATCCAATCCCCACGCCCGATTCCTTCAGAATGGGATACAAGGGGTCACCTTGTCTGACCCCACGAGTCATTTTAATTTTTTTTCCGGCATTTCGCCGCTGCTGTCGATGTGAGTGGAGGCTCGGTCATACTTCGACATTATGTAAACCCTGACTGGGGCTGGAATCCCCTTCCCCGATATGGCATGGCCCTCTCGATAGTGTTATGATTAACGCTATCGAATGCCAATATTTACCCACATCCGACCTGACTCTGTCTTTTTTTTATCCAAATCCATTATTTCTTGTCTATCCGGTGGCACCAGTTTAAGATCTTTATTCATGTTACCTTTCTCAATGCCCTTCACCCATTTCAAAACTTCTATCATATCCCCTCTAGCCCTCTTCCTCTTAACGGAGTGTAAATTCAGTCTTTTTAACCTTCCTTCATAAGTGAGATTTCTAATTCCTGGGATCATTTTTATCATTCGCCTTTGTACTCTCTCTAAACAATGTATCAACTGCACAGTATGGAGCCAAAAACTGTACCGCATAATCTAAATGTGGTCTCACCAACGCAAGATAAAGTTGCAACAATACTCTAAGAGTTTTATTGCTAACAGTTCTATTAATGAACCCTAACATCCTATTAGCCTTATTACTCACTTTAATATATCGTTGCCTTGGCGTAAGATCTTACACTGTGAAATCACTTAAATTCATCAGTTAGTTCCTCACACATTTCATTGTTCTCTTGAAGACTTCTTTTCCCTGAGTTCCTTACTCTAACTGTTGTTCTTTACTTGATAGTTTGCTCCTGATCAACTTTTTGAAAAGCTTTGGGTTATATTTTGCTTTAATAACTATTTTTTTTAATCCTCTCTGTTTCTCCCTTTATACCTTGCACCACTCATTCCTTGCTCCTCTGTATCTTTCTAATGCTGGCTGGCTACAGTATCATTTGTTGAATCCTGCCTCTTTCCACTACATTCTTTGTCCTCTTTCAGTGTTCCATGGTGCTCATGACCTAACTCTGTGATAGATTTCACAAAACTGTCTACATTATAGTGCTCTTGTTGCAAGACACATCCCCAAACCACTTTCTCAGATAACTTGATCCCTACAAAGTTGCCACAATTGCATTTTCTCTTCTTGTCCTGTGCTTTTAATCCCCTGTTTGCCTCCTCCTCCACCACAGTCAAAATCAAGTACTACATGGTCACTCTTTCCTAAGTTTCCTTCATATTTGATGCGTTCTATTTCCATACGCAGTCAGGCAGTGATGGTGTGACCTAACTAGATCTAGATCTTTTATATTCTATTACATGCCCATGCTGGAAGTTCTCTTGTATGCACCTGAGAAACTTGTACCTACATGTCACCCATTTCCATGAGCATCTAAATTCTCCCTGTATGTTTCCCTGTACTGAAGCCCCTCATCATCATTGCCACCTTCAATAAGGGAATGTCTCACCTTCATCCTAACCAGCCATCTAACTTCTGGCTATGACATGGCCTGCTGAGGGATGCAGTGTCCACCTTGAGTTCAAAGCACTTGCCCAAAACTGACAGTACTGAGGTGAGCTCCCCAACTGGCCAGAGCATTGAGGTTGAGGGGTTGAGTCAACTACCTTAGTTCTGAAGGGATCAGTTCTGGGATCCTCAAAATTACTGTCTGTTTGGTCGGTGGAAAAGAATCTATGGAGCTACAATAATGCTCTCTTGGCTTTTAGTGTTGCCAACTTGGTGCAGAGACTTGTGAAACCAAAATTCTTGAGGAGCACTTCTAGCCGTAAGGTGAAGTTAAAACCAGCATCCATGAACTAGATGGTGCGTATGATGTACCTCTGAACCTCATCCAAAGGAAGATGAAACAAGATGAAGTGGGTATCCTGGCTTATTCCTAGTTATCAGAAGTGTTGAGCAGTCGTCAATGGGATTTCTTCTCATTCATGTGGAAGCCTGCTAGTTGGACAAGTATAAGGCTATTGCGGTGTGCATTAAACATTCCTTTGCAGAAAGAGCCATAAGAATGTCATCATTGTCATCTTGAAGTTGAATGTTTTTTGTGACAACACTCACTGCATGATGACTGAGATCAATCTCACAAACACATGAGGAGTGATGTTCAGGTCAAAGAGGAACTGCCATGCATGATGAACGACCTGGAAGAAAAGAATTTCCTGTAACACATTTTCACAGGAGTATGCCAGTAGATATCTTTGAACATATCTAAACATCTTTAGCTAGAGTCTGATTGATGGTGTTTATTGTTATCATTCAAAAGTGCTTGCAGACTAAGAGCAGATTGAAGTTGTGCTGTTCCAAAATCATCCCCTGTTTTCTAAATTCTCTTCACTGGGAAAGAGGTATCAAGGTGGAACCTGTTCATAAGTAGGTTCAGTGATCCACTTTCTTTTTTCATTTCCTTAATGCATCCAGTGTGAAGAAGGGACAAGGTTAGTCCATTCTGATCAAGTGAGAAGGGAGTGACTTTCAGCCATTGCCGTCAGAGGCCTCTCCATGTGACATTGATGGCCTACAGGACATCTGGAACTCCTGAAGTTGTCTTCCAACCTAACCACTGCTCTTTGTTGATGTCTCATTGCTAAGAAAAAATTGTAAGGGGAGGGCTTGAGGTGTGACGAACCTCTGGATCCACAAAAGTGTCCTTTACTATGTTGTTTGCCCTGTTTAGTTGAGTAATGGGGCTTGGGAGGGTCTTATCAATATCTTTATTTTCTTAAGCCCTTGGAGGAAAAGGGGGCTGTAGTGAGTTTTGATGAATCACAGTCTTTTGTTTGTCTATTTTTTTTAAACAGAAACTGACATGGCATAGGTAAAAGCATGCCCGAATTGTAGCCACCTCAAATGAAAGGAAAAATCAAGATCATGAGAAATTGAATAAAAAAAAACAAATGACAGTTGCTTGTACAGCTGACTCTTAAAGGTGGGAAAAACAAAAGGAGTTTTCCAGAACTTTGCTCTCTGGAGATGGGAGATATCCTAACAGTTAACCCTCATCTGGCTGGTCTTAAAAAATTAGCTGTGAGAAGCAGCAGCCAGTAACATACCATAGGTCTAGGCCTCAGTGATAGCGCACAAGCAGAGAGCACACAGGAGCAGTGATAGTGGTGCCTGTGCACTGTTCAGTTAATGAAAACATTGTTCCTTTGAATTTGCTGAGCTTGTTTTACCTTGTGATGGAAAATATCTGGAAAAAGATAAAACCAAAATACAGTTTGTTTCCTCTAACCTCTGTAGCAGCCTCAGCATGCAGGATCTAGACTCCATACAGAAATGAAGGCATTTAACAAACAGATCTCTTGAAAGAATGAGGAACAACTTCAATATGTACCCAAGGTTGTAGAAATTATAGGGTACAATTTGGTGCACTATTTTGTTGGGATAGCATAACAATGCTGCTTCTCTTTGAATTAAGAAGACTTGGACAAAGGCCGACATGGATTATAAGGAGTGGGTGTTCAGGAGATCCCTAATGACCCACCCGCAGTTATACTCCTTTGAGGCCAAGTTAAAGGGGGCCTTATTGGTGTAGAGTGGGGGAACCCACAACTCTGGGGCCCTATTGATGCATAGTGGAGGGTCCCACAATTCTGAGGCTCTATTAATGTAGAGTGGAGGGACCCACAATTCTGAGGCCCTATTGATGTAAAGTGGAAGACACATGATTCCTCCTTGGATACAATAGTACCCTCCAAAACATTCATAGTACACTGCTCTTAACTTCCTGAAACAACATAAAGAAATATGAAGTTTTGGGATAGATCTTCTCCAAACACTGGAGGGCTTGAGAACCTCTCTTTTGGAGCACCTTGAATGCCTCCCTCACATACATCATTCCATGTATTCTTCCACTATTTCACTCCCCCCAGTCCTCTTCCACCTCTGGCTCATTTCATGTCCATGTTTCAGTAACATATGTCAGGGTCTGGAGGACTAAACTTTCCCTCAATCCTCTCTTCACTTCCATACATATCTATCCTTCATTTTTCTATGAAGGGACCTATTGATTCTTCTGTCCACTGCTCTTTTCCATATTTTTTCCTCCAAATTACTAAACTTACCAAAGATAGTTCTAAGTACTTAAAATCTTTCACCTCTTCCAGTCTTTCTCCATTCATATCTATAACACAGTTTAATACTCTTTCTTTTTTCAATCTATAGGGTTTTACACAATCTATGCTTTTCCTATGTTTCCTTTCAAACACTATACTTTTAATCACATTTACCAAAGATCCATGGTGATCAGAGATGACTGAGAGATGTTGTAGAATTGTCTTTTATTCCACAGCATTTCTAATGTCATCTGTCCACCCTTTCATTCTTATATCTCACAACATTGTGTAAAAGTACTAATTCTATAACCTTTAACAGTCTTTCTCTAAACATTTTAAACACCTCATTCACACATGACTAAACCCTATATTTGCTGCACTTCCGTGTAAACTTCTTGTCACCCTTCTGTCAAACTCCTTGCATTCTGATTTATCTTCTCACTTGCTAACACTCTTACCTCTCCATTTTTCCTTACACCATGCCTCCACTTTTACCTCTCCACCCTTAAGCCATACCCCCACTTCTTCCTGATCCTCACTGCTATAAAAAATGCAAAATAGTTAGAATCTCCAAAGAATCCTCTCAACTCTAGCATTAACAAAATATTTCTTAACCTATCATCCACTCCCACATAGTCAATCAAAACTTTGTTCTTCTCTTCCATCACTTCTCATCCACATATATCTGTGGATCATCTTACAAGGAAAAATATTGTGTCAACGAATAAACCCCTCTCAGTAAAGACTTCCAAAAGAAAACTTCCATTATCAATTACTATAGGCATTTTACATTTACCAACTAGCTAATTTCATCACATCCCACCTTTGCATTCATATCACCCTTTACAATCACCTTTCTCTCCTTCTCAAACCCATTTATAGGGTCATTCAATTTTTTCCAGAGCACTCCATTCCATCCTTACCTAACAAAATCTTCATATTCAAAGCCACATATACCCTTACATACTTCACAATTCCAGTAAATGAAAATGATAATTATTTTGTGGATATCAGTGCTGGGAAGGAATTATTCCTTGCAAACACCTACCTTCAGCATGAGATGATCCACAGGAATATATGGGTGAGAAATGATGGAAGAGAACAACAAAAGGGTTTAAGTAACAGTGTGGCAGTGGATGAGAGGTTGAGAAAGGCTGTGCTAGAAGCAGAGTGGTAAGAGACTCTGACCATTACACAGTTCTTGTAGAGTTGAAGGTCACAGTGAAGCAAAGTAAAATGTAAAGAAGATCTATCTTTATATATCACTGATGCCTGTTCCCTTCTGTAACTCCCTCAAGGGGGTGGCCACAGCTAAAGTGTCTCTATGACTAGTAAACTCCAGTGCCACTTCTTAGGCTTTAATGCTTTACCCTTAACAGGCTACTAGCAGAGGGCAATTCTAGTCCACTCTCTGCAGAGGCTCCTACTTAATGTTCCTACGGACTACAACTACCTAATGCTTATGCCTAATGTTCCTACCAATCGTTTCTACCTAATGCATCTACCTAATACTTCAACCTAAATGTTCCTTATTCATTTATTTATCTATTTTGCTTTGTCGCTGTCTCCCGCGTTAGCGAGATAGCGCAGGGAAATAGACGAAAGAATGGCCCAACCCACCCACATACACATGTATATACATACACATCCACACACACAAATATACATACCTATACATCTCAACGTATACATA
Organism: Panulirus ornatus; assembly: GCF_036320965.1. NCBI lineage: Eukaryota > Metazoa > Arthropoda > Malacostraca > Decapoda > Palinuridae > Panulirus > Panulirus ornatus. The sequence continues at coordinate 29,628,985 of NC_092232.1, forward strand.
TATATACACACACAGACATATACATATATACACATGCACATTATTCATACTGTCTGCCCTTATTCATTCCCATCGCCACCCTGCCACGCATGAAAATAACCACCCCCTCCCCACAAATGTACGCAAGGTAGCACTAGGAAAAGACAACAAAGGCCACTTTCGTTCACATTCAGTCTCTAGCTGTCATGTAATAATGCACCGAAAGCACAGCTCCCTTTCCACATCCAGGCCCCACAGAACTTTCCATGGTTTACCCCAGACGCTTCGCATGCCCTGGTTCAATCCGTTGACAGCATGTCAACCCCGGTATACCACATCGTTCCAATTCACTCTATTCCTTGCACAACTTTCACCCTCCTGCATGTTCAGGCCCCAATCACTCAAAGTCTTTTTCACTCCATCTTTCTACTTCCAATTTGGTCTCCCACTTCTCGTTCCCTCCACCTCTGATACATATATCCTCTTGGTCAATCTTTCCTCACTCATTCTCTCCATGTGACCAAACCATTTCAACACACCCTCTTCTGCTCTCTCAACCACACTCTTTTTATTACCACACATCTCTCTTACCCTATTATTACTTACTCGATCAAACCACCCATCTCATTTCCAGCACATCCACCCTCCTCCGCACAACTCTATCCATAGCCCATGCCTTGCAACCATATAACATTGTTGGAACCACTATTCCTTCAAACATACCCATTTTTGCTTTCCGAGATAATGTTCTCGACTTCCACACATTCTTCAATGTTCCCAGAACTTTCGTCCCCTCCCCCACCCTATGATTCACTTCCGCTACCATGGTTCCATCCGCTGCCAAATCCACACCCAGATATCTGAAACACTTCACTTTCTCTAGTTTTTCTCCATTCAAACTTACCTCTCAATTGACATGTCCCTCAACCCTACTGTACCTAATAACCTTGCTCTTATTCACATTTACACTCAGCTTTCTTCTTTCACACACTTTACCAAACTCAGTCACCAGCTTCTGCAGTTTCTCACAGGAATCAGCCACCAACGCTGTATCATCAGCGAACAACAACTGACTCACTTCCCAAGCTCTCTCATCCACAGCAGACTGCATACTTGCCCCTCTTTCCAAAACTCTTGCATTCACCTCCCTAACAACCCCATCCATAAACAAATTAAACAACCATGGAGACATCACACACCCCTGCCGCAAACCTACATTCACTAAGAGCGAATCACTTTCCTCTCTTCCTACACGTACACATGCCTTACATCCTCGATAAAAACTTTTCACTGCTTCTAACAACTTGCCTCCCACACCATATATTCTTAATACCTTCCACAGAGCATCTCTATCAACTCTATCATATGCCTTCTCCAGATCCATAAATGCTACATACAAATCCATTTGCTTTTCTAAGTATTTCTCACATACATTCTTCAAAGCAAACACCTGATCCACACATCCTCTACCACTTCTGAAACCACACTGGTCTTCCCCAATCTGATGCTCTGTACATGCCTTCACCCTCTTAATCAATACCCTCCCATATAATTTCCCAGGAATACTCAACATACTTATACCTCTGTAATTTGAGCACTCACTTTAATCCCCTACCTACTATTTTATCTACTGCTCCTTGTATTTTGCCAAAAGGCAGGGCTAGAACATAGCATTCAACAAAGGAAAATCTAAATTTATGAAGAATGAGCTGTGTGAGTGGAGTGTTGTCAAGTGTTATGTGTCACAAGGAGAGACTGTGTGTTTGTGAACAGAATGCCAGTAATCCACATGTGGGTGAAGCAGAAAGAAAAGATATCTACCTGCATCAGAGGAGAGCAACATGACAACCGCTGAAGTGCTGGCTCATTATGCAGCTGTCACAAACCCTCCTGCTACCCAGGCAGGAAGTACTGGTAATATAACTCCCTGGTCATTGCCTGCCTACCGACTACTACCTACTAATGTAAGGAAGAACGGAGAGGTAAAAGTAGTGGTATGTGATGAGTCAGAAAGAATGCAAGGAGGACCATGAAAGGAGGATGACTGAAAGTTTAGATGGAAGTGCAGTAAATGTATGGATGCAGTCATTCATGAATGAAGTGTTTAAAATGATTCAAGAAAAACTGTTAATGGTTGTAAAGTTGGATAGGTTGTGAGATATAAGAATAAAAAGGGAAATTCATGGTGGACAGATGAAATTAGAGATGCTGTGAAAGATAAGAAAAATCATATGTTACATTGTACAAAAGGAATGTACAACTAGAAGATCAGCAAAGGAGAAGGGAAGAATATAAGATGTGTCAGTAGAATGTTAAGAAGCTGATATAGGAAAGCGAAGAAAGAGTGCATGAAGATTCTGGAAGAAAGTCAAGAGGAAATAAGGGAAAATAAGAAATTGTACTGCAAGGAGGTGAAAAAGAAAAAGGTGGATGTGGAAATGTTCATGTGAGAAGTGAGGAAGGGGAGTTGCTGAATCAAATGGTGGAATTGAAATGAATATGGAATCGAGTATTTTGAAGGTTTGCTGAATGTGTTTGATGACAGAGTGGCAGATATAGGGTGTTTGGTCGAGGTGGTGTGCAAAGTGAGAGGGTTAGGGAAAATGATTTGGTAAACAGAGAAGAGGTAGTAAAAGCTTTGCGGAAGATGAAAGCTGGCAAGGCAGCAGGTTTGGATGGTATTGCAGTGGAATTTATTAAAAAAGGGGGGTGACTGTATCGTTGACTGGTTGGTAAGGTTATTTAATGTATGTATGACTCATGGTGAGGTGCCTGAGGATTGGCGGAATGCGTGCATAGTGCCATTGTACAAAGGCAAAGAGGATAAGAGTGAGTGCTCAAATTACAGAGGTATAAGTTTGTTGAGTATTCCTGGTAAATTATATGGGAGGGTATTGATTGAGAGGGTGAATGCATGTACAGAGCATCAGATTGGGGAAAAGCAGTGTGGTTTCAGAAGTGGTAGAGGATGTGTGGATCAGGTGTTTGCTTTGAAGAATGTATGTGAGAAATACTTAGAAAAGCAAATGGATTTGTATGTAGCATTTATGGATCTGGAGAAGGCGACAAAGCAAAATAAATGAATAAATATATATATATATTATATATATATATTATATAGATTTATGTGCTGAAAAAGGACTGATGATTGGGAATACCTGGTTTAAAAGGAGAGATATACATAAGTATACTTATGTAAGTAGGAGAGATGGCCAGAGAGCGTTATTGGATTATGTGTTAATTGACAGGCGTGCGAAAGAGAGACTTTTGGATGTTAATGTGCTGAGAGGTGCAACTGGAGGGATGTCTGATCATTATCTTGTGGAGGCTAAGGTGAAGATTTGTATGGGTTTTCAGAAAAGAAGAGTGAATGTTGGGGTGAAGAGAGTGGTGAGAGTGAGTGAGCTCGGGAAGGAGACTTGTGTGAGGAAGTACCAGGAGAGACTGAGTACAGAATGGAAAAAGGTGAGAACAATGGAAGTAAGGGGAGTGGGGGAGGAATGGGATGTATTTAGGGAATCAGTGATGGATTGCGCAAAAGATGCTTGTGGCATGAGAAGCGTGGGAGGTGAGCAGATTATAAAGGGTAGTGAGTGGTGGGATGAAGAAGTAAGAGTATTAGTGAAAGAGAACAGAGAGGCATTTGGACGATTTTTGCAGGGAAAAAATGCAATTGAGTGGGAGATGTATAAAAGAAAGAGACAGGAGGTCAAGAGAAAGGTGCAAGAGGTGAAAAAAAGGGCAAATGAGAGTTGGGGTGAGAGAGTATCATTCAATTTTAGGGAGAATAAAAATATGTTTTGGAAGGAGGTAAATAAAGTGCATAAACAAGGGAACAAATGGGAACTTCAGTGAAGGGCGCAAATGGGAGGTGATAACAAGTAGTGGTGATGTGAGAAGGAGATGGAATGAGTATTTTGAAGGTTTGTTGATGTGTCTGATGACAGAGTGGCAGATATAGGGTGTTTGGTCGAGGTGGTGTGCAAAGTGAGAGGGTTAGGGAAAATGATTTGGTAAACAGAGAAGAGGTAGTAAAAGCTTTGCGGAAGATGAAAGCTGGCAAGGCAGCAGGTTTGGATGGTATTGCAGTGGAATTTATTAAAAAAGGGGGGTGACTGTATCGTTGACTGGTTGGTAAGGTTATTTAATGTATGTATGATTCATGGTGAGGTGCCTGAGGATTGGCGGAATGCGTGCATAGTGCCATTGTACAAAGGCAAAGAGGATAAGAGTGAGTGCTCAAATTACAGAGGTATAAGTTTGTTGAGTATTCCTGGTAAATTATATGGGAGGGTACTGATTGAGAGGGTGAATGCATGTACAGAGCATCAGATTGGGGAAAAGCAGTGTGGTTTCAGAAGTGGTAGAGGATGTGTGGATCAGGTGTTTGCTTTGAAGAATGTATGTGAGAAATACTTAGAAAAGCAAATGGATTTGTATGTAGCATTTATGGATCTGGAGAAGGCATATGATAGAGTTGATAGAGATGCTCTGTGGAAGGTATTAAGAATATATGGTGTGGGAGGCAAGTTGTTAGAAGCAGTGAAAAGTTTTTATTGAGGATGCAAGGCATGTGTATGTGTAGGAAGAAAGGAAAGTGATTGGTTCTCAGTGAATGTAGGTTTGCGGCAGGGGTGTGTGATGTCTCCATGGTTGTTTAATTTGCTTATGGATGGTGTTGTTAGGGAGGTGAATGCAAGAGTTTTGGAAAGAGGGACAAGTATGCAGTCTGTTGTGGATGAGAGAGCTTGGGAAGTGAGTCAGTTGTTGTTCGCTAATTCATGTGAGAAACTGCAGAAGCTGGTGACTGAGTTTGGTAAAGTGTGTGAAAGAAGAAAGTTGAGAGTAAATGTGAATAAGAGCAAGATTATTAGGTACAGTAGGGTTGAGGGTCAAGTCAATTTAAATGGAGAAAAACTGGAGGAAGTAAAGTGTTTTAGATATCTGGAAGTGGATTTGGCAGCAGATGGAACCATGGAAGCAGAAGTGAATCATAGGGTAGGGAAGTGGGCGAAAATTCTGGGAGCCTCGAAGAATGTGTAGAAGTCGAGAACATTATCTCGGAAAGCAAAAATGGGTATGTTTGAAGGAATAGTGGTTCCAACTATGTTGTATGGTTGCAAGGCGTGGGCTATGGATAGAGTTGTGTGGAGGAGGGTGGATGTGCTGGAAATGAGATGTTTGAGGACAATATGTGGTGTGAGGTGGTTTGATTGAGTAAGTAATAATAGGGTAAGAGAGATGTGTGGTAATAAAAAGAGTGTGGTTGAGAGAGAGCAGAAGAGGGTGTTTTGAAATGGTTTGGTCACATAGAGAGAACGAGTGAGGAAAGATTGACCAAGAGGATATATGTGTCGGAGGTGGGGGGAACGAGGAGAAGTGGGAGACCTAATTGGAGGTGGAAAGATGGACTGAAAAAGATTTTGAGTGATTGGGGCCTGAACATGCAGGAGGGTGAAAGGCGTGCAAGGAATAGAGTGAACTGGAACAATGTGGTATACAGGGGTCGACGTGCTGTCAATGGATTGAACCAGGGCATGTGAGCGTCTGGGGTAAACCATGGAAAGTTCTGTGGGGCCTGGATGTGGAAATGGAGCTGTGGTTTCGGTGCATTAGTAATGACAGCTAGAGGGCCTTTGTTGTTTTCCTAGTGCTACCTCGCGCACAGGTGGGGGGAGGGGGTTGTTATTTCATGTGTGGCGGGGTGGCAATGGGAATGAATAAAGGCAGACAGTATGAATTATGTACATGTGTATATATGTATATGTCTGTGTATGTATATGTGTGTGTATGGATGTTCATATATATATATATATATTTTTTTTTTTTTTTATACTTTGTCGCTGTCTCCTGCGATTGCAAGGTAGCGCAAGGAAACAGACGAAAGAAATGGCCCAACCCCCCCCATACACATGTATATTAGCATATGTCCACACACGCAAGTATACATACCTACACAGCTTTCCATGGTTTACCCCAGACGCTTCACATGCCTTGCTTCAATCCACTGACAGCACGTCAACCCGGTATACTACATCAATCCAATTCACTCTATTCCTTGCATGCATTTCATCCTCCTGCATGTTCAGGCCCGATCACACAAAATCTTTTTCACTCCATCTTTCCACCTCCAATTTGGTCTCCCACTTCTCCTCGTTCCCTCCACCTCCGACACATATATCCTCTTGGTCAATCTTTCCTCACTCATTCTCTCCATGTGCCCAAACCATTTCAAAACACCCTCTTCTGCTCTCTCAACCACGCTCTTTTTATTTCCACACATCTCTCTTACCCTTACGTTACTTACTCGATCAAACCACCTCACACCACACATTGTCCTCAAACATCTCATTTCCAGCACATCCATCCTCCTGCACACAACTCTATCCATAGCCCACGCCTCGCAACATACAACATTGTTGGAACCACTATTCCTTCAAACATACCATTTTTGCTTTCCGAGATAATGTTCTCGACTTCCACACATTTTTCAAGGCTCCCAAAATTTTCGCCCCCTCCCCCACCCTATGATCCACTTCCGCTTCCATGGTTCCATCCGCTGCCAGATCCACTCCCAGATATATAAAACACTTTACTTCCTCCAGTTTTTCTCCATTCAAACTTACCTCCCAATTGACTTGACCCTCAACCCTACTGTACCTAATAACCTTGCTCTTGATGGAGAGAGGTGGGTGATTATTGGTGCATATGCACCTGGGCATGAGAAGAAAGATCATGAGAGGCAAGTGTTTTGGGAGCAGCTGAATGAGTGTGTTAGTAGTTTTGATGCACGAGACCGGGTTATAGTGATGGGTGATTTGAATGCAAAGGTGAGTAATGTGGCAGTTGAGGAATAATTGGTATGCATGGGGTGTTCAGTGTTGTAAATGGAAATGGTGAAGAGCTTGTAGATTTATGTGCTGAAAAAGGACTGATGATTGGGAATACCTGGTTTAAAAGGAGAGATATACATAAGTATACTTATGTAAGTAGGAGAGATGGCCAGAGAGCGTTATTGGATTATGTGTTAATTGACAGGCGTGCGAAAGAGAGACTTTTGGATGTTAATGTGCTGAGAGGTGCAACTGGAGGGATGTCTGATCATTATCTTGTGGAGGCTAAGGTGAAGATTTGTATGGGTTTTCAGAAAAGAAGAGTGAATGTTGGGGTGAAGAGAGTGGTGAGAGTGAGTGAGCTTGGGAAGGAGGACCTGTGTGGGGAAGTACCAGGAGAGACTGAGTACAGAATGGAAAAAGGTGAGAACAATGGAAGTAAGGGGAGTGGGGGAGGAATGGGATGTATTTAGGGAATCAGTGATGGATTGCGCAAAAGATGCTTGTGGCATGAGAAGAGTGGGAGGTGGGCTGTTTAGAAAGGGTAGTGAGTGGTGGGATGAAGAAGTAAGAGTATTAGTGAAAGAGAACAGAGAGGCATTTGGACGATTTTTGCAGGGAAAAAATGCAATTGAGTGGGAGATGTATAAAAGAAAGAGACAGGAGGTCAAGAGAAAGGTGCAAGAGGTGAAAAAAAGGGCAAATGAGAGTTGGGGTGAAAGAGTATCATTCAATTTTAGGGAGAATAAAAATATGTTTTGGAAGGAGGTAAATAAAGTGCATAAACAAGGGAACAAATGGGAACTTCAGTGAAGGGCGCAAATGGGAGGTGATAACAAGTAGTGGTGATGTGAGAAGGAGATGGAATGAGTATTTTGAAGGTTTGCTGAATGTGTTTGATGACAGAGTGGCAGATATAGGGTGTTTGGTCGAGGTGGTGTGCAAAGTGAGAGGGTTAGGGAAAATGATTTGGTAAACAGAGAAGAGGTAGTAAAAGCTTTGCGGAAGATGAAAGCTGGCAAGGCAGCAGGTTTGGATGGTATTGCAGTGGAATTTATTAAAAAAGGGGGGTGACTGTATCGTTGACTGGTTGGTAAGGTTATTTAATGTATGTATGATTCATGGTGAGGTGCCTGAGGATTGGCGGAATGCGTGCATAGTGCCATTGTACAAAGGCAAAGAGGATAAGAGTGAGTGCTCAAATTACAGAGGTATAAGTTTGTTGAGTATTCCTGGTAAATTATATGGGAGGGTATTGATTGAGAGGGTGAATGCATGTACAGAGCATCAGATTGGGGAAGAGCAGTGCGGTTTCAGAAGTGGTAGAGGATGTGTGGATCAGGTGTTTGCTTTGAAGAATGTATGTGAGAAATACTTAGAAAAGCAAATGGATTTGTATGTAGCATTTATGGATCTGGAGAAGGCATATGATAGAGTTGATAGAGATGCTCTGTGGAAGGTATTAAGAATATATGGTGTGGGAGGCAAGTTGTTAGAAGCAGTGAAAGTTTTTATCGAGGATGTAAGGCATGTGTTGTGTAGGAAGAAAGGAAAGTGATTGGTTCTCAGTGAATGTAGGTTTGCGGCAGGGGTGTGTGATGTCTCCATGGTTGTTTAATTTGCTTATGGATGGTGTTGTTAGGGAGGTGAATGCAAGAGTTTTGGAAAGAGGGACAAGTATGCAGTCTGTTGTGGATGAGAGAGCTTGGGAAGGAGGACCTGTGTGGGGAAGTACCAGGAGAGACTGAGTACAGAATGGAAAAAGGTGAGAACAATGGAAGTAAGGGGAGTGGGGGAGGAATGGGATGTATTTAGGGAATCAGTGATGGATTGCGCAAAAGATGCTTGTGGCATGAGAAGCGTGGGAGGTGAGCAGATTATAAAGGGTAGTGAGTGGTGGGATGAAGAAGTAAGAGTATTAGTGAAAGAGAACAGAGAGGCATTTGGACGATTTTTGCAGGGAAAAAATGCAATTGAGTGGGAGATGTATAAAAGAAAGAGACAGGAGGTCAAGAGAAAGGTGCAAGAGGTGAAAAAAAGGGCAAATGAGAGTTGGGGTGAAAGAGTATCATTCAATTTTAGGGAGAATAAAAATATGTTTTGGAAGGAGGTAAATAAAGTGCATAAACAAGGGAACAAATGGGAACTTCAGTGAAGGGGGCTAATGGGGAGCTGATAACAAGTAGTGGTGATGTGAGAAGGAGATGGAATGAGTATTTTGAAGGTTTGCTGAATGTGTTTGATGACAGAGTGGCAGATATAGGGTGTTTGGTCGAGGTGGTGTGCAAAGTGAGAGGGTTAGGGAAAATGATTTGGTAAACAGAGAAGAGGTAGTAAAAGCTTTGCGGAAGATGAAAGCTGGCAAGGCAGCAGGTTTGGATGGTATTGCAGTGGAATTTATTAAAAAAGGGGGGTGACTGTATCGTTGACTGGTTGGTAAGGTTATTTAATGTATGTATGATTCATGGTGAGGTGCCTGAGGATTGGCGGAATGCGTGCATAGTGCCATTGTACAAAGGCAAAGAGGATAAGAGTGAGTGCTCAAATTACAGAGGTATAAGTTTGTTGAGTATTCCTGGTAAATTATATGGGAGGGTATTGATTGAGAGGGTGAAGGCATGTACAGAGCATCAGATTGGGGAAAAGCAGTGTGGTTTCAGAAGTGGTAGAGGATGTGTGGATCAGGTGTTTGCTTTGAAGAATGTATGTGAGAAATACTTAGAAAAGCAAATGGATTTGTATGTAGCATTTATGGATCTGGAGAAGGCATATGATAGAGTTGATAGAGATGCTCTGTGGAAGGTATTAAGAATATATGGTGTGGGAGGCAAGTTGTTAGAAGCAGTGAAAGTTTTTATCGAGGATGTAAGGCATGTGTTGTGTAGGAAGAAAGGAAAGTGATTGGTTCTCAGTGAATGTAGGTTTGCGGCAGGGGTGTGTGATGTCTCCATGGTTGTTTAATTTGCTTATGGATGGTGTTGTTAGGGAGGTGAATGCAAGAGTTTTGGAAAGAGGGACAAGTATGCAGTCTGTTGTGGATGAGAGAGCTTGGGAAGTGAGTCAGTTGTTGTTCGCTAATTCATGTGAGAAACTGCAGAAGCTGGTGACTGAGTTGGTAAGGTTATTTAATGTATGTATGATTCATGGTGAGGTGCCTGAGGATTGGCGGAATGCGTGCATAGTGCCATTGTACAAAGGCAAAGAGGATAAGAGTGAGTGCTCAAATTACAGAGGTATAAGTTTGTTGAGTATTCCTGGTAAATTATATGGGAGGGTATTGATTGAGAGGGTGAATGCATGTACAGAGCATCAGATTGGGGAAAAGCAGTGTGGTTTCAGAAGTGGTAGAGGATGTGTGGATCAGGTGTTTGCTTTGAAGAATGTATGTGAGAAATACTTAGAAAAGCAAATGGATTTGTATGTAGCATTTATGGATCTGGAGAAGGCGACAAAGCAAAATAAATGAATAAATATATATATATATATATATATTATATATATATTATATAGATTTATGTGCTGAAAAAGGACTGATGATTGGGAATACCTGGTTTAAAAGGAGAGATATACATAAGTATACTTATGTAAGTAGGAGAGATGGCCAGAGAGCGTTATTGGATTATGTGTTAATTGACAGGCGTGCGAAAGAGAGACTTTTGGATGTTAATGTGCTGAGAGGTGCAACTGGAGGGATGTCTGATCATTATCTTGTGGAGGCTAAGGTGAAGATTTGTATGGGTTTTCAGAAAAGAAGAGTGAATGTTGGGGTGAAGAGAGTGGTGAGAGTGAGTGAGCTTGGGAAGGAGACTTGTGTGAGGAAGTACCAGGAGAGACTGAGTACAGAATGGAAAAAGGTGAGAACAATGGAAGTAAGGGGAGTGGGGGAGGAATGGGATGTATTTAGGGAATCAGTGATGGATTGCGCAAAAGATGCTTGTGGCATGAGAAGAGTGGGAGATGGGTTGATTAGAAAGGGTAGTGAGTGGTGGGATGAAGAAGTAAGAGTATTAGTGAAAGAGAACAGAGAGGCATTTGGACGATTTTTGCAGGGAAAAAATGCAATTGAGTGGGAGATGTATAAAAGAAAGAGACAGGAGGTCAAGAGAAAGGTGCAAGAGGTGAAAAAAAGGGCAAATGAGAGTTGGGGTGAGAGAGTATCATTCAATTTTAGGGAGAATAAAAATATGTTTTGGAAGGAGGTAAATAAAGTGCATAAACAAGGGAACAAATGGGAACTTCAGTGAAGGGGGCTAATGGGGAGCTGATAACAAGTAGTGGTGATGTGAGAAGGAGATGGAATGAGTATTTTGAAGGTTTGCTGAATGTGTTTGATGACAGAGTGGCAGATATAGGGTGTTTGGTCGAGGTGGTGTGCAAAGTGAGAGGGTTAGGGAAAATGATTTGGTAAACAGAGAAGAGGTAGTAAAAGCTTTGCGGAAGATGAAAGCTGGCAAGGCAGCAGGTTTGGATGGTATTGCAGTGGAATTTATTAAAAAAGGGGGGTGACTGTATCGTTGACTGGTTGGTAAGGTTATTTAATGTATGTATGACTCATGGTGAGGTGCCTGAGGATTGGCGGAATGCGTGCATAGTGCCATTGTACAAAGGCAAAGAGGATAAGAGTGAGTGCTCAAATTACAGAGGTATAAGTTTGTTGAGTATTCCTGGTAAATTATATGGGAGGGTATTGATTGAGAGGGTGAATGCATGTACAGAGCATCAGATTGGGGAAAAGCAGTGTGGTTTCAGAAGTGGTAGAGGATGTGTGGATCAGGTGTTTGCTTTGAAGAATGTATGTGAGAAATACTTAGAAAAGCAAATGGATTTGTATGTAGCATTTATGGATCTGGAGAAGGCATATGATAGAGTTGATAGAGATGCTCTGTGGAAGGTATTAAGAATATATGGTGTGGGAGGCAAGTTGTTAGAAGCAGTGAAAGTTTTTATCGAGGATGTAAGGCATGTGTTGTGTAGGAAGAAAGGAAAGTGATTGGTTCTCAGTGAATGTAGGTTTGCGGCAGGGGTGTGTGATGTCTCCATGGTTGTTTAATTTGCTTATGGATGGTGTTGTTAGGGAGGTGAATGCAAGAGTTTTGGAAAGAGGGACAAGTATGCAGTCTGTTGTGGATGAGAGAGCTTGGGAAGTGAGTCAGTTGTTATTCGTTGATTAGTGCACAGGCTACCTGAAAAGCAGAGGATCTGATAAGTCACTTCATGGGTCTGAGATGGCTCATTTGATTGAGTTTGTGTTGATAGCTGTAACTGAGTTAGAGCTATCTGTCGGTCAAAGTGATGTGAAGGAGAAGAATAGTTATCTTATCGAAGTATCAATCGTGATTACCGCGACTGATATTCTTAACAGTTCATAGACAGAGATTTGTATGTGGCGCCTAGAACCCGGGAGTCGCGTATGTGTGGATATGTTGTGCTTTAGCGCCTTGCCAGACAGAAGCTGAGGAGTGAAGCAAAGTGTGAATGAAGTGCCCTCCCCTTTAAAGATACTCGGGCAGTCGACATCTATGTGTAGCGCGTAAGACGTTTGGACCACACGCTGATGGTAAGATCGGCACTCAGTAGCAACGGATGTGTGTGTGTGTTGTCGTGTGTCGCTAGTACCGTATGAATAGTTCTCGGGAGCGTCAGTCTTGAGAGATGTGTGTGGAATGCGTCGAGTACGTGAAGGTCGGACAAGCGCTCGAAATAAAGAGGTGTACGATGTTATTAGATGTGTGAGTAGAGCACTGATGTGGTGTCGCACCTCTCAGAAGTGTGTGTAGATAGCGTGTGTTTCTATTTTATGTGATGAGGTGAGAGTTTGTCTCTGTGTTGAGGAATGTGAAAGGTGCATTGAAAGAGATTAGTCTTGTAGGACAATAGTGTGGATAGTTGTATATTGTTAAGTTGAAATGCTATTTGTCGTTCTGTCTCGCGCTACCTGGAGAGCATTTTGTAGTGAGGCTTGTGTGTAAGACGAAAAAGAGCGATCTGGCTTATGGTGAGCGCAGAAGGAGGGTGTTCGAATATGGTTTGGTGTTCACGCACATGAAATCAGATGAGAATCGAGTGATGGCTACACAATCCCATCCTCAGACAAGTGAGTCAATAATAATAATGTGACTAATACATTATGTCCACCTCTCGCTCAAGTCATACATTCTCTTAGCTACAGCTTTTGGTGCTGATGCATGATGTGAGTTGAGTTTACGAGGCGCCCGAGGACACCTAATTGTACAGATCGTGAATATTCGAACTGTGAGTGCGCCCCGCGATCTTCTGTGTCAACTCCAGTATTGGATGGCACTAGCGTCGCTCCAAGCTCACTCTTATTCCCTCGCCAATCCTGCATGTCAGACCGCGTCGAGCCAATAGCGATTGGCAAGGAATGTTTTTAATGGCAGTGATGCGACTATGGGTACCTGCTACCCGTCCGATCAGACAGTAAAAAGTGTCTTTTTCTGCGTTCAAATCGTATTTCTTTTCTCATTGTCTGTTCAATTCTACGTCCTTACCCATCTATTGACAGGTATAGCAACCCATACTCGCTAGAGTAGACTCCTCTGTCACATATATCCTCCTTGCGCGACAACCACTCTCTCTCACATCACTGCACCATGTTACTCCTACATGTGCCACACATAACCAATTTCGAAACACCCTCTTCTGCTCTCTCAACCATGCTCTTTTTATTTCCACACATCTTCTTACCCTTACGTTACTTACTCGATCAAACCACCTCACACCACACATTGTCCTCAAACATCTCATTTCCAGCACATCCATCCTCCTGCACACAACTCTATCCATAGCCCACGCCTCGGCAACCATACAACATTGTTGGAACCACTATTCCTTCAAACATACCATTTTTGCTTTCCGAGATAATGTTCTCGACTTCCACACATTTTTCAAGGCTCCCAAAATTTTCGCCCCCTCCCCCACCCTATGATTCACTTCCGCTTCCATGGTTCCATCCGCTGTAGATCCACTCCCAGATATCTAAAACACTTTACTTCCTCCAGTTTTTCTCCATTCAAACTTACCTCCCAATTGACTTGACCTCACCCTACTGTACCTAATAACCTTGCTCTTATTCACATTACTCTTAACTTTCTTCTTTCACACACTTTACCAAACTCAGTCACCAGCTTCTGCAGTTTCTCACATGAATCAGCCACCAGCGCTGTATCAACGAATAACAACTGACTCACTTCCCAAGCTCTCTCATCCACACAGACTTCATACTTGCCCCTCTTTCCAAAACTCTTGCATTCACCTCTCTAACAACCCATCCATAAACAAATTAAAGAACTATGGAGACATCACACACCCCTGCCGTAAACCTACATTCACTGAGAACCAATCACTTTCCTCTCTTCCTACACGTACACATGCCTTACATCCTCAATAAAAACTTTTCACTGCTTCTAACAACTTGCCTCCCACACCATATATTCTTAATACCTTCCACAGAGCATCTCTATCAACTCTATCATATGCCTTCTCCAGATCCATAAATGCTACATACAAATCCATTTGCTTTTCTAAGTATTTCTCACATACATTCTTCAAAGCAAAACACCTGATCCACACATCCTCTACCACTTCTGAACCACACTGCTCTTTCCCAATCTGATGCTCTGTACATGCCCTCATCCTGTCAATCAATACCCTCCCATACAATTTACCAGGAATACTCAACAAACTTATACCTCTGTAATTTGAGCACCACTCTTATCCCCTTTGCCTTTGTACAATGGCACTATGCAAGCATTCCGCCAATCCTCAGGCACCTCACCATGAGTCATACATACATTAAATAACCTTACCAACCAGTCAATAATACAGTCACCCCTTTTTTAATAAATTCCACTGCAATACCATCCAAACCTGCTGCCTTGCCGGCTTTCATCTTCCGCAAAGCTTTTACTACCTCTTCTCTGTTTACCAAATCATTTTCCCTAACCCTCTCACTTTGCACACCACCTCGACCAAGACACCCTATATCTGCCACTCTATCATCAAACACATTCAACAAACCTTCAAAATACTCACTCCATCTCCTTCTCACATCACCACTACTTGTTATCACCTCCCCATTAGCGCCCTTCACTGAAGTTCCCATTTGCTCCCTTGTCTTACGCACTTTATTTACCTCCTTCCAGAACGTCTTTTTATTCTCCCTAAAGTCTAATGATACTCTCTCACCCAACTCTCATTTGCCCTCTTTTTCATCTCTTGCACCTTTCTCTTGACCTCCTGTCTCTTTCTTTTATACATCTCCCACTCAATTGCATTTTTTCCCTGCAAAAATCATCCAAATGCCTCTTTGTTCTCTTTCACTAATAATCTTACTTCTTCATCCCACCACTCACTACCCTTTCTATCAACCCACCTTCACGCTTCTCATGCTATATATATATATTATATATATAAATTTATATATATATTATATAGATTTATAGATTTATGTGCTGAAAAAGGATGATGATTGGGAATACCTGGTTTAAAAGGAGAGATATACATAAGTATACTTATGTAAGTAGGAGAGATGGCCAGAGAGCGTTATTGGATTATGTGTTAATTGACAGGCGTGCGAAAGAGAGACTTTTGGATGTTAATGTGCTGAGAGGTGCAACTGGAGGGATGTCTGATCATTATCTTGTGGAGGCTAAGGTGAAGATTTGTATGGGTTTTCAGAAAAGAAGAGTGAATGTTGGGCGTGAAGAGGGTGGTGAGAGTAAGTGAGCTTGGGAAGGAGACTTGTGTGAGGAAGTACCAGGAGAGACTGAGTACAGAATGGAAAAAGGTGAGAACAATGGAAGTAAGGGGAGTGGGGGAGGAATGGGATGTATTTAGGGAATCAGTGATGGATTGCGCAAAAGATGCTTGTGGCATGAGAAGAGTGGGAGATGGGTTGATTAGAAAGGGTAGTGAGTGGTGGGATGAAGAAGTAAGAGTATTAGTGAAAGAGAACAGAGAGGCATTTGGACGATTTTTGCAGGAAAAAATGCAATTGAGTGGGAGATGTATAAAAGAAAGAGACAGGAGGTCAAGAGAAAGGTGCAAGAGGTGAAAAAAAGGGCAAATGAGAGTTGGGGTGAAAGAGTATCATTCAATTTTAGGGAGAATAAAAAGATGTTCTGGAAGGAGGTAAATAAAGTGCATAAACAAGGGAACAAATGGGAACTTCAGTGAAGGGCGCAAATGGGAGGTGATAACAAGTAGTGGTGATGTGAGAAGGAGATGGAGTGAGTATTTTGAAGGTTTGTTGAATGTGTTTGTTGATAGAGTGGCAGATATAGGGTGTTTGGTCGAGGTGGTGTGCAAAGTGAGAGGGTTAGGGAAAATGATTTGGTAAACAGAGAAGAGGTTAGTAAAAGCTTTGCGGAAGATGAAAGCTGGCAAGGCAGCAGGTTTGGATGGTATTGCAGTGGAATTTATTAAAAAAGGGGGGTGACTGTATCGTTGACTGGTTGGTAAGGTTATTTATGTATGTAGACTCTGGTGAGGGCCTGGAGGGGGGGTAGGTTAGCTTTGTAATGGCCAGATGATAAGAAGGTAATTGGCGGAATGCGTGCATAGTGCCATTGTACAAAGGCAAAGAGGATAAGAGTGAGTGCTCAAATTACAGAGGTATAAGTTTGTTGAGTATTCCTGGTAAATTATATGGGAGGGTATTGATTGAGAGGGTGAAGGCATGTACAGAGCATCAGATTGGGGAAGAGCAGTGTGGTTTCAGAAGTGGTAGAGGATGTGTGGATCAGGTGTTTGCTTTGAAGAATGTATGTGAGAAATACTTAGAAAAGCAAATGGATTTGTATGTAGCATTTATGGATCTGGAGAAGGCGACAAAGCAAAATAAATGAATAAATATATATATATATATATATATATATATATATATATATATATATATATATTATATATATTATATATTATATATATATATATATTCTTTTTATTATACTTTGTTGCTGTCTCCCGCGTTTGCGAGGTAGCGCAAGGAAACAGACGAAAGAAATGGCCCAACCCCCCCCATACACATGTATATACATACACGCACATATACATACCTATACATATCAAAGTATACATACATATATGTACACAGACATATACTATGTACACGTACATATTCAAACTTGCTGCCTTCATCCATTCTCATCGCCACCCCGCCACACATGAAATGTGACCCCCTCCCCCCCTGCGTGGCATTTGGAGGTAGCATAGGAATTGACAACAAAGGCCACATTCGTTCACACTCAGTCTCTAACTGTCATGTGTTTGCACATCAAACAAAACAGCTCCCTTTCCACATCTAGGCCCCACAAAAACTTTCCATGTTTTCCCCAGATGCTTCACATGCCCTGGTTCAATCCATTGACAGCATGTCAACCACAAGTATACTATATCGTTCCAATTCACTCTATTCCTTGCATGCATTTCATCCTCCTGCATGTTCAGGCCCGATCACACAAAATCTTTTTCACTCCATCTTTCCACCTCCAATTTGGTCTCCCACTTCTCCTCATTCCCTCCACCTCTGACACATATATGCTCTTTGTCAATCTTTCCTCACTCATTCTCTCCATGTGCCCAAACCATTTCAAAACACCCTCTTCTGCTCTCTCAACCACGCTCTTTTTATTTCCACACATCTCTCTTACCCTTACGTTACTTACTCGATCAAACCACCTCACACCACACATTGTCCTCAAACATCTCATTTCCAACACATCCACCCTATATACCATATCTATAGCCCATGCCTTGCAACCATATAACATTGTTGGAACCACTATTCTTCAAACATACCATTCTTGCCTTCCAAGATAATATTTCTAGCCTTCCACACATTCTTCAATGCTCGAGAACCTTCCATAAACAAATCAAACAACCATGGAGACATCACACACCCCTGCCGCAAACCTACATTCACTGAGAACCAATCACTTTCCTCTCTTCCTACACGTACACATGCCTTACATCCTCAATAAAAACTTTTCACTGCTTCTAGCAACTTACCTCCCACACCATATATTCTTAATACCTTCCACAGAGCATCTCTATCAACTCTATCATATGCCTTCTCCAGATCCATAAATGCTACATACAAATCCATTTGCTTTTCTAAGTATTTCTCAAATACATTCTTCAAAGCAAAACACCTGATCCACACATCTCTACCACTTCTGAAACCACACTGCTCTTCCCCAATCTGATGCTCTGTACATGCCTTCACCTCTCAATCAATACCCTCCCATATAATTTACCAGGAATACTCAACAAACTTATACCTCTGTAATTTGAACATCACCTTTATTCCCTTTGCCTTTGTACAATGGCACTATGCATGCATTCCTCCAATCCTCAGGCACTTCACCATGAACCATACATACACTGAATTTCTCACCATCCATCAACAAAATTAGGGGGTGACTGTGTCGTTGAGTATTTATTATATATATATATATATTATTTTTTTTTTTTTTTTTTTTTTTTTACTTTGTCGCTGTCTCCCGCGTTTGCGAGGTAGCGCAAGGAAACAGACGAAAGAAATGGCCCAACCCCCCCCATACACATGTACATACCACTCGTCACACACGCAAATATACATACCTACACAGCTTTCCATGGTTTACCCCAGACGCTTCACATGCCTTGCTTCAATCCACTGACAGCACGTCAACCCAGTATACCACATCGCTCCAATTCACTCTATTCCTTGCCCTCCTTTCACCCTCCTGCATGTTCAGGCCCGATCACACAAAATCTTTTTCACTCCATCTTTCCACCTCCAATTTGGTCTCCCTCTTCTCCTCGTTCCCTCCACCTCCGACACATATATCCTCTTGGTCAATCTCTCCTCACTCATTCTCTCCATGTGCCCAAACCATTTCAAAACACCCTCTTCTGCTCTCTCAACCACGCTCTTTTTATTTCCACACATCTCTCTTACCCTTACGTTACTTACTCGATCAAACCACCTCACACCACACATTGTCCTCAAACATCTCATTTGATGGAGAGAGATGGGTGATTATTGGTGCATATGCACCTGGGCATGAGAAGAAAGATCATGAGAGGCAAGTGTTTTGGGAGCAGCTGAATGAGTGTGTTAGTAGTTTTGATGCACGAGACCGGGTTATAGTGATGGGTGATTTGAATACAAAGGTGAGTAATGTGGCAGTTGAGGGAATAATTGGTATACATGGGATGTTCAGTGTTGTAAATGGAAATGGTGAAGAACTTGTAGATTTATGTGCTGAAAAAGGACTGGTGATTGGGAATACCTGGTTTAAAAAGAGAGATATACATAAGTATACATATGTAAGTAGGAGAGATGGCCAGAGAGCATTATTGGGTTACGTGTTAATTGATAGGCGCATGAAAGAGAGACTTTTGGATGTTAATGTGCTGAGAGGTGCAACTGGAGAGATGTCTGATCATCATCTTGTGAGGCGAAGGTGAAGATTTGTAGAGGTTTTCAGAAAAGAAGAGAGAATGTTGGGGTGAAGAGAGTGGTGAGAGTGAGTGAGCTTGGGAAGGAGACTTGTGTGAGGAAGTACCAGGAGAGACTGAGTACAGAATGGAAAAAGGTGAGAACAAAGGAGGTAAGGGGAGTGGGGGAGGAATGGGATGTATGTAGGGAAGCAGTGATGGCTTGTGCAAAAGATGCTTGTGGCATGAGAAGCGTGGGAGGTGAGCAGATTATAAAGGGTAGTGAGTGGTGGGATGAAGAAGTAAGATTATTAGTGAAAGAGAAGAGAGAGGCATTTGGACGATTTTTGCAGGGAAAAAATGCAAATGAGTGGGAGATGTATAAAAGAAAGAGACAGGAGGTCAAGAGAAAGGTGCAAGAGGTGAAAAAGAGGGCAAATCAGAGTTGGGGTGAGAGAGTATCATTAAATTTTAGGGAGAATAAAAATATGTTTTGGAAGGAGGTAAATAAAGTGCATAAAACAAGGGAACAAATGGGAACTTCAGTGAAGGGGGCTAATGGGGAGCTGATAACAAGTAGTGGTGATGTGAGAAGGAGATGGAGTGAGTATTTTGAAGGTTTGCTGAATGTGTTTGATGACAGAGTGGCAGATATAGGGTGTTTTGGCCGAGGTGGTGTGCAAAGTGAGAGGGTTAGGGAGGATGATTTGGTAAACAGAGAAGAGGTAGTAAAAGCTTTGCGGAAGATGAAAGCCAGCAAGGCAGCTGGTTTGGATGGCATTGCAGTGGAAGTTATTAAAAAAGGGGGGTGACTGTATCATTGACTAGTTGGTAAGGTTATTTAATGTATGTATGATTCATGGTGAGGTGCCTGAGGATTGGAGGAATGCTTGCATAGTGCCATTGTACAAAGGCAAAGGGGACGAAGGTGAGTGCTCAAATTACAGAGGTATAAGTTTGTTGAGTATTCCTGGGAAATTATATGGGAGGGTACTGATTGAGAGGGTGAATGCATGTACAGAGCATCAGATTGGGGAAAAGCAGTGTGGTTTCAGAAGTGGTAGAGGATGTGTGGATCAGGTGTTTGCTTTGAAGAATGTATGTGAGAAATACTTAGAAAAGCAAATGGATTTGTATGTAGCATATATGGATCTGGAGAAGGCATATGATAGAGTTGATAGAGATGCTCTGTGGAAGGTATTAAGAATATATGGTGTGGGAGGCAAGTTGTTAGAAGCAGTGAAAAGTTTTTATTGAGGATGCAAGGCATGTGTATGTGTAGGAAGAAAGGAAAGTGATTGGTTCTCAGTGAATGTAGGTTTGCGGCAGGGGTGTGTGATGTCTCCATGGTTGTTTAATTTGCTTATGGATGGTGTTGTTAGGGAGGTGAATGCAAGAGTTTTGGAAAGAGGGGCAAGTATGCAGTCTGTTGTGGATGAGAGAGCTTGGGAAGTGAGTCAGTTGTTGTTCGCTAATTCATGTGAGAAACTGCAGAAGCTGGTGACTGAGTTTGGTAAAGTGTGTGAAAGAAGAAAGTTAAGAGTAAATGTGAATAAGAGCAAGATTATTAGGTACAGTAGGGTTGAGGGTCAAGTCAATTTAAATGGAGAAAAACTGGAGGAAGTAAAGTGTTTTAGATATCTGGAAGTGGATTTGGCAGCAGATGGAACCATGGAAGCAGAAGTGAATCATAGGGTAGGGAAGTGGGCGAAAATTCTGGGAGCCTCGAAGAATGTGTAGAAGTCGAGAACATTATCTCGGAAAGCAAAAATGGGTATGTTTGAAGGAATAGTGGTTCCAACTATGTTGTATGGTTGCAAGGCGTGGGCTATGGATAGAGTTGTGTGGAGGAGGGTGGATGTGCTGGAAATGAGATGTTTGAGGACAATATGTGGTGTGAGGTGGTTTGATTGAGTAAGTAATAATAGGGTAAGAGAGATGTGTGGTAATAAAAAGAGTGTGGTTGAGAGAGAGCAGAAGAGGGTGTTTTGAAATGGTTTGGTCACATGGAGAGAACGAGTGAGGAAAGATTGACCAAGAGGATATATGTGTCGGAGGTGGGGGGAACGAGGAGAAGTGGGAGACCTAATTGGAGGTGGAAAGATGGACTGAAAAAGATTTTGAGTGATTGGGGCCTGAACATGCAGGAGGGTGAAAGGCGTGCAAGGAATAGAGTGAACTGGAACAATGTGGTATACAGGGGTCGACGTGCTGTCAATGGATTGAACCAGGGCATGTGAAGCGTCTGGGGTAAACCATGGAAAGTTCTGTGGGGCCTGGATGTGGAAATGGAGCTGTGGTTTCGGTGCATTATTACATGACAGCTAGAGGGCCTTTGTTGTTTTCCTAGTGCTACCTCGCGCACAGGTGGGGGGAGGGGGTTGTTATTTCATGTGTGGCGGGGTGGCAATGGGAATGAATAAAGGCAGACAGTATGAATTATGTACATGTGTATATATGTATAT
This sequence comes from Panulirus ornatus, assembly GCF_036320965.1. Taxonomy (NCBI): domain Eukaryota; kingdom Metazoa; phylum Arthropoda; class Malacostraca; order Decapoda; family Palinuridae; genus Panulirus; species Panulirus ornatus. The sequence goes on from NC_092232.1 coordinate 29,650,703, forward strand.
GTCTGTGTATGTACATATATGTATACGTTGAGATGTATAGGTATGTATATTTGCGTGTGTTGACGTGTATGTATATACATGTGTATGTGGGTGGGTTGGGCCATTCTTTCGTCTGTTTCCTTGCGCTACCTCGCTAACGCAGGAGACAGTGATAAAGCAAAATAAATAAACAAATAAATACAAATACAAGTCAGCTATAGTACACCTGATTTGATATAACTGATGTATACAGTGCCTTTAATCATTAATATGAAACATACATAAAGAATAACTCAGTTTGGGTAAAAAATTCTTCACATACAGTTGGAAAGCCTTAATTTTGTTAGGCAACTTAAGTTGGTTCTTAATACCTGAACCTATGATGATCCAATAAAGGCAAAAACTGCTTAATGGGTATAAAAGTATATCAATTTTATGGAAAGTGCTTTATTTGCATCAAAATTAGCAGTGAACACATAAAAAAACTTAAAAATGCCTAGTAAGGCATACATACTGTATGCTCTCAAAACTCAATAAACTGAAAATGAATATTACAACCCTCTGAAACAACTCACTTGAACTTTTCAATACATACCTTGAGTATGGTAAACCTTTGAACATCCCTTCAAACAGAGAAGTCAACCCTCTGAGAGTAATCACATCAATTCCTTGACTGAAATAACTTAATTCCTCTTTCTTTGCTACAACTGCTTACTTCACATCATTGCTCTGAATACAGTATACCTTGACTTTTGTCATGCTTGTTCATCATATGGCAAATATATCTGGTCCCTAATTTTACAGCTTCAGATATAATTCAAGTTACAGTAATAAAAGAAAACTTTCTGAGCACAGTGATAAAGTAAGATTCAATCAAGCTTTCAATTATGGTATAGATACATCATCAAAATTCATACCATGTAAGTAGCATAATAATCAGGAATAATGACTTTTACTCTCTTGTGTGGCAGCATTAGTAATCATATGACTTTCAAGGAAAATGAGACCAAAAATTACCATAAATGAATGATTGAATAGAAAAAGTCCATTTCAAGCTGCTGATATGCATTTAACCAATACATATATATATATATATATATATATATATATATATATATATATATATATATATATACATATTTTTTTTGCTTTGTCGCTGTCTCCTGCGATTGCAAGGTAGCGCAAGGAAACAGACGAAAGAAATGGCCCAACCCATCCCCATACACATGTACATACATACGTCCACACACGCAAATATACATACCTACACAGCTTTCCATGGTTTACCCCAGACGCTTCACATGCCCTGATTCAATCCACTGACAGCACGTCAACCCCGGTATACTACATCAATCCAATTCACTCTATTCCTTGCCCTCCTTTCACTCTCCTGCATGTTCAGGCCCCGATCACACAAAATCTTTTTCACTCCATCTTTCCACCTCCAATTTGGTCTCCCACTTCTCCTCGTTCCCTCCACCTCCGACACATATATCCTCTTGGTCAATCTTTCCTCACTCATTCTCTCCATGTGCCCAAACCATTTCAAAACACCCTCTTCTGCTCTCTCAACCACGCTCTTTTTATTTCCACACATCTCTCTTACCCTTACGTTACTTACTCGATCAAACCACCTCACACCACACATTGTCCTCGAACATCTCATTTCCAGCACATTCATCATCCTGCGCACAACTCTATCCATAGCCCATGCCTCGCAACCATGCAACATTGTTGGAACCACTATTCCTTCAAACATACCCATTTTTGCTTTCCGAGATAATGTTCTCGACTTCCACACATTCTTCAAGGCTCCCAGGATTTTCGCCCCCTTCCCCACCCTATGATCCACTTCCGCTTCCATGGTTCCATCCGCTGCCAGATCCACTCCCAGATATATAAAACACTTTACTTCCTCCAGTTTTTCTCCATTCAAACTTACCTCCCAATTGACTTGACCCTCAACCCTACTGTACCTAATTACCTTGCTCTTATTCACATATACTCTTAACTTTCTTCTTTCACACACTTTACCAAACTCAGTCACCAGCTTCTGCAGTTTCTCACATGAATCAGCCACCAGCGCTGTATCATCAGCGAACAACAACTGACTCACTTCCCAAGCTCTCTCATCCCCAACAGACTTCATACTTGCCCCTCTTTCCAAAACTCTTGCATTCACCTCTCTAACAACCCCATCCATAAACAAATTAAACAACCATGGAGACATCACACACCCCTGCCGCAAACCTACATTCACTGAGAACCAATCACTTTCCTCTCTTCCTACACGTACACATGCCTTACATCCTCAATAAAAACTTTTCACTGCTTCTAACAACTTGCCTCCCACACCATATATTCTTAATACCTTCCACAGAGCATCTCTATCAACTCTATCATATGCCTTCTCCAGATCCATAAATGCTACATACAAATCCATTTGCTTTTCTAAGTATTTCTCACATACATTCTTCAAAGCAAACACCTGATCCACACATCCTCTACCACTTCTGAAACCACACTGCTCTTCCCCAATCTGATGCTCTGTACATGCCTTCACCCTCTCAATCAATACCCTCCCATATAATTTACCAGGAATACTCAACAAACTTATACCTCTGTAATTTGAGCACTCACTCTTATTCCCTTTGCCTTTGTACAATGGCACTATGCACGCATTCCGCCAATCCTCATGCACCTCACCATGAGTCATACATACATTAAATAACCTTACCAACCAGTCAACAATACAGTCACCCCCTTTTTTAATAAATTCCACTGCAATACCATCCAAACCTGCTGCCTTGCTGGCTTTCATCTTCCCCAAAGCTTTTACTACCTCTTCTCTGTTTACCAAATCATTTTCCCTAACCCTCTCACTTTGCACACCACCTCGACCAAGACACCCTATATCTGCCACTCTATCATCAAACACATTCAACAAACCTTCAAAATACTCACTCCATCTCCTTCTCACATCACCACTACTTGTTATCACCTCCCCATTTGCGCCTTTCACTGAAGTTCCCATTTGCTCCCTTGTCTTACGTACTTTATTTACCTCCTTCCAGAACATCTTTTTATTCTCCCTAAAGTCTAATGATACTCTCTCACCCCAACTCTCATTTGCCCTCTTTTTCATCTCTTGCACCTTTCTCTTGACCTCCTGTCACTTTCTTTTATACATCTCCCACTCAATTGCATTTTTTCCCTGCAAAAATCGTCCAAATGCCTCTCTGTTCTCTTTCACTAATAATCTTACTTCTTCATCCCACCACTCACTACCCTTTCTAATCAACCCACCTCCCACTCTTCTCATGCCACAAGCATCTTTTGCACAATCCATCACTGATTCCCTAAATACATCCCATTCCTCCCCCACTCCCCTTACTTCCATTGTTCTCACCTTTTTCCATTCTGTACTCAGTCTCTCCTGGTACTTCCTCACACGTCTCCTTCCCAAGCTCACTTACTCTCACCACCCTCTTCACCCCAACATTCACTCTTCTTTTCTGAAAACCCATACAAATCTTCACCTTAGCCTCCACAAGATAATGATCAGACATCCCTCCAGTTGCACCTCTCAGCACATTAACATCCAAAAGTCTTTCTTTCGCGCGCCTGTCAATTAACACGTAATCCAATAACGCTCTCTGGCCATCTCTCCTACTTACTTACATATACTTATGTATATCTCGCTTTTTAAACCAGGTATTCCCAATCATATATATATATATATATATATATATATATATATATATATATGTAACTATGATCTTCATAAGTTACAAAGTAACTACTATACCGTGTGATCATTTTGTAAAATTCTACCCACAAATACATTTTCTTAATGAATATATGAGAATGATATACAATTATTTTAGGTATTTCACAGTGATTACTTTTTTCATTAAACATTATATTTAGACAACTAATAAATAGATATAAATGAACAAATTGATGAATAGACAGAGACAGATGAACAAACACACAAATAAATATACAGATATATGAACAAATAGATTATAATCATCATAAAATGGCAGCACCCTCTTTCAAGGGGCTCTAGCAGCTTCAAGGTTGCACTCCACATTGAAGGGGAATAGGGGTGGCTCCTTTGGGGTGAGAATTCCTGCAGAGACCTTATGCTTCAGTCTGATGAGGATGATACAGCCTCATCAAAAGTGACTTCAAGCCAGCAGTATTACTTCTTCACGTGCAGGTGGAGATGGTTCATTCCAATATCGTTCTTTTTGATTTTGAATCATACAACACCAGGATCCCTTCATGGGCCTCCTACAGCTTCAAGGCTATGCATAAATCAGTAGCATGGAATGGATGGACTCCTTTTCTTTAATATGATCCATCGCTGAAGGTGCCTTTTCACTTGCAGTATAACCAAATGCAAGCGGAGTCTGGTAACACCCACTAATGTACAAATTTTGTAATAACTGCATGCCTTTACCAGCATTGCAAGGTAATGCCAGAAACAGACAAAGAATGGCCTCATTTGCTTACATCCAGTCTCTACCTGTCATGTACAACACTAAAACCAGGGTCCCTTAATTGTAGACAAGCCTTTTAGCCCTCCCTGTGGTTTTTATTGACTGCTTTTTATACCCTGGCTAAAACCACTAACAGCACATATACTACATAACTCCAATCTGCTCTATCCTATGTACACTTCACACTCCTGCATTTTCAAGCCCAAATAACTTGAAGCATCTTTTACTCCATTCTTCTTTCCCATCTTCATATCCCCCTTATCCTTGTTCCCTCCACTAATGTATACTCTCGTAGTAAGTCTCTTTTCTCTCAACCTTTCCAAATGTTCATACCATTTCAGCACACCCTCTTCAGCTCTCTCAATCATACTCTTCTCACTACCACATCTCTCTCTTACCCTATCATTTTTTAATCTACTGCCCTCCTCACACCACATATTGTCCTTAAACATTTCATTCCTATTACATCCACCCACTTATATCTATTCTAATCTCTTAGCCAATGCCTCACATCCATGCAACCCTGTTGGAACTACTATAAAATCAAACATACCCATCCTTGCCCTCACAGACAACGACCTATCTTTCCAGATACTCCTCACCCACCCTATGGCTTACTTCAGCTTGAGTTTCCATCTACTGCCATGTCCACTTCCAGGTACCTAAAACAGTCCATTTCCTTCAGGTTCTTTCCATTTTCTTAAATTTATGTACATCTCAAAATGACCATGTCTTCAGTCACTTTATTCTATTCATACAACGATGTGGAAAGGGAGCTTTGGTTTTGTTGCATTACACATGACAGCTAGAGACTGAGTGTGAATGAAGGTGGCCCTCTTTGTCTTTTCCTTGTGATACCTCACTTAAGGTGTGTGTGTGTGTGTGTATGCTATTACCTGTGTGTCAGGGTAGCAATGGGAATGCATGAAGGCATCAAGTACGAAAATGTAGATACGTATATATGTATGTGTCTGTGTATGTATATGTGTGTGTATGGATGTTCATATATATATATATATATATATATATATATATATATATATATATATATATATATTTTTTTTTTTTCTTTTTTTTTTGCTTTGTTGCTGTCTCCCGCATTTGCGAGGTAGCGCAAGGAAACAGATGAAACAAATGGCCCAACCCACCCCCATACACATGTATATACATATGTCCACACACGCAAGTATACATACCTACACAGCTTTCCATGGTTTACCCCAGACACTTCACATGCCCTGATTCAATCCACTGACAGCACGTCAACCCCAGTATACCACATCGCTCCAATTCACTCTATTCCTTGCCCTCCTTTCACCCTCCTGCATGTTCAGGCCCCGATCACACAAAATCTTTTTCACTCCATCTTTCCATCTTCAATTTAGTCTCCCTCTTCTCCTCGTTCTCTCCACCTCTGACACATATATCCTCTTGGTCAATCTTTCCTCACTCATTCTCTCCATGTGCCCAAACCATTTCGAAACACCCTCTTCTGCTCTCTCAACCATGCTCTTTTTATTTCCACACATCTCTCTTACCCTTACGTTACTTACTCGATCAAACCACCTCACACCACACATTGTCCTCAAACATCTCATTTCCAGCACATCCATCCTCCTGCACACAACTCTATCCATAGCCCACGCCTCGCAACCATACAACATTGTTGGAACCACTATTCCTTCAAACATACCCATTTTTGCTTTCCGAGATAATGTTCTCGACTTCCACACATTCTTCAAGGCTCCCAGAATTTTCGCCCCCTCCCCCACCCTATGATTCACTTCCGCTTCCATGGTTCCATCCGCTGCTAGATCCACTCCCAGATATCTAAAACACTTTACTTCCTCCAGTTTTTCTCCATTCAAACTTACCTCCCAATTGACTTGACCCTCAACCCTACTGTACCTAATAACCTTGCTCTTATTCACATTTACTCTTAACTTTCTTCTTTCACACACTTTACCAAACTCAGTCACCAGCTTCTGCAGTTTCTCACATGAATCAGCCACCAGCGCTGTATCAACGAACAACTGACTCACTTCCCAAGCTCTCTCATCCACAACAGACTTCATACTTGCCCCTCTTTCCAAAACTCTTGCATTCACCTCCCTAACAACCCCATCCATAAACAAATTAAACAACCATGGAGACATCACACACCCCTGCCGCAAACCTACATTCACTGAGAACCAATCACTTTCCTCTCTTCCTACACGTACACATGCCTTACATCCACGATAAAAACTTTTCACTGCTTCTAACAACTTGCCTCCCACACCATATATTCTTAATATCTTCCACAGAGCATCTCTATCAACTCTATCATATGCCCTCTCCAGATCCATAAATGCTACATACAAATCCATTTGCTTTTCTAAGTATTTCTCACATACATTCTTCAAAGCAAACACCTGATCCACACATCCTCTACCACTTCTGAAACCACACTGCTCTTCCCCAATCTGATGCTCTGTACATGCCTTCACCCTCTCAATCAATACCCTCCCATATAATTTACCAGGAATACTCAACAAACTTATACCTCTGTAATTTGAGCACCCACTCTTATCCCCTTTGCCTTTGTACAATGGCACTATGCAAGCATTCCGCCAATCCTCAGGCACCTCACCATGAGTCATACATACATTAAATAACCTTACCAACCAGTCAATAATACAGTCACCCCCTTTTTTAATAAATTCCAGTGCAATACCATCCAAACCTGCTGCCTTGCCGGCTTTCATCTTCCGCAAAGCTTTTACTACCTCTTCTCTGTTTACCAAATCATTTTCCCTAACCCTCTCACTTTGCACACCACCTCGACCAAGACACCCTATATCTGCCACTCTATCATCAAACACATTCAACAAACCTTCAAAATACTCACTCCATCTCCTTCTCACATCACCACTACTTGTTATCACCTCCCCATTAGCGCCCTTCACTGAAGTTCCCATTTGCTCCCTTGTCTTACGCACTTTATTTACCTCCTTCCAGAACGTCTTTTTATTCTCCCTAAAATTTAATGATACTCTCTCACCCCAACTCTCATTTGCCCTCTTTTTCACCTCTTGCACCTTTCTCTTGACCTCCTGTCTCTTTCTTTTATACATCTCCCACTCAATTGCATTTTTTCCCTGCAAAAATCATCCAAATGCCTCTTTGTTCTCTTTCACAAATTAATTCTTACTTCTTATCCCACCACTCACTACCCTTTCTAATCAACCCACCTCCCACGCTTTTCTCTGCTATTATATATTATATATTATATATAATATATATATATATTATATATATATAGTATTTATGTGCTGAAAAAGGACTGATGATTAGGAATACCTGGTTTAACAAAGAGAGATTACATAAGTATATTTATGTAAGTAGGAGAGATGGCCGAGAGCGTTATTGGATTATGTGTTAATTGACAGGCGCGCGAAAAAGAAGACTTTTGGATGTTATGTGCTGAGAGGTGATCAACTGGAGGGATGTCTGATCATTATCTTGTGGAGGCTAAGGTGAAGATTTGTATGGGTTTTTCAGAAAAGAAGAGTGAATGTTGGGTGAAGAGGGTGGTGAAGTAAAGTGAGCTTGGGAAGGAGACTTGTGTGGGGAAAAGTACCAGGAGAGACTGAGTACAGAATGGAAAAAGGTTGAGAACAATGGAAGTAAGGGGAGTGGGGGAGGAATGGGATGTATTTAGGGAATCAGTGATGGATTGCGCAAAAAGATGCTTGTGGCATGAGAAGAGTGGGAGATGGGTTGATTAGAAAGGGTAGTGAGTGGTGGGATGAAGAAGTAAGAGTATTAGTGAAAGAGAACAGAGAGGCATTTGGACGATTTTTTGCAGGGAAAAAAATGCAATTGAGTGGGAGATGTATAAAAGAAGAGACAGGAGGTCAAGAGAAAGGTTGCAAGAGGTGAAAAAAAGGGCAAATGAGAGTTGGGGTGAAAGAGTATCATTCAATTTTAGGGAAAATAAAAATATGTTCTGGAAGGAGGTAAATAAAGTGTGTAAGACAAGGGAGTAAATGGGAACTTCAGTGAAGGGCGCAAATGGGGAGGTGATAACAAGTAGTGGTGATGTGAGAAGGAGATGGATGTGAGTATTTTGAAGGTTTGTTGAATGTGTTTGATTGATAGAGTGGCAGATATAGGGTGTCTTGGTCGAGGTGGTGTGCAAAGTGAGAGGGTTAGGGAAAATGATTTGGTAAACAGAGAAGAGGTAGTAAAAGCTTTGTGGAAGATGAAAGCTGGCAAGGCAGCAGTTTGGATGGTATTGCAGTGGAATTTATTAAAAAAAGGGGGTGACTGTATCGTTGACTGGTTGGTAAGGTTATTTAATGTATGTATGACTCATGGTGAGGTGCCTGAGGATTGGCGGAATGCGTGCATAGTGCCATTGTACAAAGGCAAAGAGGATAAGAGTGAGTGCTCAAATTACAGAGGTATAAGTTTGTTGAGTATTCCTGGTAAATTATATGGGAGGGTATTGATTAAGAGGGTGAAGGCATGTACAGAGCATGAGATTGGGGAAGAGCAGTGTGGTTTCAGAAGTGGTAGAGGATGTGTGGATCAGGTGTTTGCTTTGAAGAATGTATGTGAGAAATACTTAGAAAAGCAAATGGATTTGTATGTAGCATTTATGGATCTGGAGAAGGCGACAAAGCAAAATAAATGAATAAATATATATTATATATATATTATATATTATTATATATATATAAAATATATAAAAATATATATATATAATATAATATATATATTCTTTTTATTTACTTTGTTGCTGTCTCCCGCGTTAGCGAGGTAGCGCAAGGAAAAAACATGAAAGAATGGCCAAACCCACCCCATTTCACATGTATATACATACACGCAAAATATACATACCTATACATATCAAAGTATACATACATATATGTACACAGAATATTTCATATGTACACGTACATATTCAAACTTGCTGCCTTCATCCATTCTCATCGCCCCCCCGCCACACATGAAATGGCACCCCCTCCCCCTGCGTGCATGAGGGAGCACTAGGAAAAGGGCAACAAGGCCACATTCGTTCACACTCAGTCTCTAACTGTCATGTGTAATGCACCAAACAACAGCTCCCTTTCCACCCTCTAGGCCCCACAAAACTTTCCATGGTTTTTCCCCAGACGCTTCACATGCCCTGATTCAATCCACTGACAGCACGTCAACCCCGGTATACTACATCAATCCAATTCACTCTATTCCTTGCCCTCCTTTCACTCTCCTGCATGTTCAGGCCCCGATCACACAAAATCTTTTTCACTCCATCTTTCCACCTCCAATTTGGTCTCCCACTTCTCCTCGTTCCCTCCACCTCCGACACATATATCCTCTTGGTCAATCTTTCCTCACTCATTCTCTCCATGTGCCCAAACCATTTCAAAACACCCTCTTCTGCTCTCTCAACCACGCTCTTTTTATTTCCACACATCTCTCTTACCCTTACGTTACTTACTCGATCAAACCACCTCACACCACACATTGTCCTCGAACATCTCATTTCCAGCACATTCATCATCCTGCGCACAACTCTATCCATAGCCCATGCCTCGCAACCATGCAACATTGTTGGAACCACTATTCCTTCAAACATACCCATTTTTGCTTTCCGAGATAATGTTCTCGACTTCCACACATTCTTCAAGGCTCCCAGGATTTTCGCCCCCTTCCCCACCCTATGATCCACTTCCGCTTCCATGGTTCCATCCGCTGCCAGATCCACTCCCAGATATATAAAACACTTTACTTCCTCCAGTTTTTCTCCATTCAAACTTACCTCCCAATTGACTTGACCCTCAACCCTACTGTACCTAATTACCTTGCTCTTATTCACATATACTCTTAACTTTCTTCTTTCACACACTTTACCAAACTCAGTCACCAGCTTCTGCAGTTTCTCACATGAATCAGCCACCAGCGCTGTATCATCAGCGAACAACAACTGACTCACTTCCCAAGCTCTCTCATCCCCAACAGACTTCATACTTGCCCCTCTTTCCAAAACTCTTGCATTCACCTCTCTAACAACCCCATCCATAAACAAATTAAACAACCATGGAGACATCACACACCCCTGCCGCAAACCTACATTCACTGAGAACCAATCACTTTCCTCTCTTCCTACACGTACACATGCCTTACATCCTCAATAAAAACTTTTCACTGCTTCTAACAACTTGCCTCCCACACCATATATTCTTAATACCTTCCACAGAGCATCTCTATCAACTCTATCATATGCCTTCTCCAGATCCATAAATGCTACATACAAATCCATTTGCTTTTCTAAGTATTTCTCACATACATTCTTCAAAGCAAACACCTGATCCACACATCCTCTACCACTTCTGAAACCACACTGCTCTTCCCCAATCTGATGCTCTGTACATGCCTTCACCCTCTCAATCAATACCCTCCCATATAATTTACCAGGAATACTCAACAAACTTATACCTCTGTAATTTGAGCACTCACTCTTATTCCCTTTGCCTTTGTACAATGGCACTATGCACGCATTCCGCCAATCCTCATGCACCTCACCATGAGTCATACATACATTAAATAACCTTACCAACCAGTCAACAATACAGTCACCCCCTTTTTTAATAAATTCCACTGCAATACCATCCAAACCTGCTGCCTTGCTGGCTTTCATCTTCCCCAAAGCTTTTACTACCTCTTCTCTGTTTACCAAATCATTTTCCCTAACCCTCTCACTTTGCACACCACCTCGACCAAGACACCCTATATCTGCCACTCTATCATCAAACACATTCAACAAACCTTCAAAATACTCACTCCATCTCCTTCTCACATCACCACTACTTGTTATCACCTCCCCATTTGCGCCTTTCACTGAAGTTCCCATTTGCTCCCTTGTCTTACGTACTTTATTTACCTCCTTCCAGAACATCTTTTTATTCTCCCTAAAGTCTAATGATACTCTCTCACCCCAACTCTCATTTGCCCTCTTTTTCATCTCTTGCACCTTTCTCTTGACCTCCTGTCACTTTCTTTTATACATCTCCCACTCAATTGCATTTTTTCCCTGCAAAAATCGTCCAAATGCCTCTCTGTTCTCTTTCACTAATAATCTTACTTCTTCATCCCACCACTCACTACCCTTTCTAATCAACCCACCTCCCACTCTTCTCATGCCACAAGCATCTTTTGCACAATCCATCACTGATTCCCTAAATACATCCCATTCCTCCCCCACTCCCCTTACTTCCATTGTTCTCACCTTTTTCCATTCTGTACTCAGTCTCTCCTGGTACTTCCTCACACGTCTCCTTCCCAAGCTCACTTACTCTCACCACCCTCTTCACCCCAACATTCACTCTTCTTTTCTGAAAACCCATACAAATCTTCACCTTAGCCTCCACAAGATAATGATCAGACATCCCTCCAGTTGCACCTCTCAGCACATTAACATCCAAAAGTCTTTCTTTCGCGCGCCTGTCAATTAACACGTAATCCAATAACGCTCTCTGGCCATCTCTCCTACTTACTTACATATACTTATGTATATCTCGCTTTTTAAACCAGGTATTCCCAATCATATATATATATATATATATATATATATATATATATATATGTAACTATGATCTTCATAAGTTACAAAGTAACTACTATACCGTGTGATCATTTTGTAAAATTCTACCCACAAATACATTTTCTTAATGAATATATGAGAATGATATACAATTATTTTAGGTATTTCACAGTGATTACTTTTTTCATTAAACATTATATTTAGACAACTAATAAATAGATATAAATGAACAAATTGATGAATAGACAGAGACAGATGAACAAACACACAAATAAATATACAGATATATGAACAAATAGATTATAATCATCATAAAATGGCAGCACCCTCTTTCAAGGGGCTCTAGCAGCTTCAAGGTTGCACTCCACATTGAAGGGGAATAGGGGTGGCTCCTTTGGGGTGAGAATTCCTGCAGAGACCTTATGCTTCAGTCTGATGAGGATGATACAGCCTCATCAAAAGTGACTTCAAGCCAGCAGTATTACTTCTTCACGTGCAGGTGGAGATGGTTCATTCCAATATCGTTCTTTTTGATTTTGAATCATACAACACCAGGATCCCTTCATGGGCCTCCTACAGCTTCAAGGCTATGCATAAATCAGTAGCATGGAATGGATGGACTCCTTTTCTTTAATATGATCCATCGCTGAAGGTGCCTTTTCACTTGCAGTATAACCAAATGCAAGCGGAGTCTGGTAACACCCACTAATGTACAAATTTTGTAATAACTGCATGCCTTTACCAGCATTGCAAGGTAATGCCAGAAACAGACAAAGAATGGCCTCATTTGCTTACATCCAGTCTCTACCTGTCATGTACAACACTAAAACCAGGGTCCCTTAATTGTAGACAAGCCTTTTAGCCCTCCCTGTGGTTTTTATTGACTGCTTTTTATACCCTGGCTAAAACCACTAACAGCACATATACTACATAACTCCAATCTGCTCTATCCTATGTACACTTCACACTCCTGCATTTTCAAGCCCAAATAACTTGAAGCATCTTTTACTCCATTCTTCTTTCCCATCTTCATATCCCCCTTATCCTTGTTCCCTCCACTAATGTATACTCTCGTAGTAAGTCTCTTTTCTCTCAACCTTTCCAAATGTTCATACCATTTCAGCACACCCTCTTCAGCTCTCTCAATCATACTCTTCTCACTACCACATCTCTCTCTTACCCTATCATTTTTTAATCTACTGCCCTCCTCACACCACATATTGTCCTTAAACATTTCATTCCTATTACATCCACCCACTTATATCTATTCTAATCTCTTAGCCAATGCCTCACATCCATGCAACCCTGTTGGAACTACTATAAAATCAAACATACCCATCCTTGCCCTCACAGACAACGACCTATCTTTCCAGATACTCCTCACCCACCCTATGGCTTACTTCAGCTTGAGTTTCCATCTACTGCCATGTCCACTTCCAGGTACCTAAAACAGTCCATTTCCTTCAGGTTCTTTCCATTTTCTTAAATTTATGTACATCTCAAAATGACCATGTCTTCAGTCACTTTATTCTATTCATACAACGATGTGGAAAGGGAGCTTTGGTTTTGTTGCATTACACATGACAGCTAGAGACTGAGTGTGAATGAAGGTGGCCCTCTTTGTCTTTTCCTTGTGATACCTCACTTAAGGTGTGTGTGTGTGTGTGTATGCTATTACCTGTGTGTCAGGGTAGCAATGGGAATGCATGAAGGCATCAAGTACGAAAATGTAGATACGTATATATTTATGTGTCTGTGTATGTATATGTGTGTGTATGGATGTTCATATATATATATATATATATATATATATATATATATATATATATATTTTTTTTTTCTTTTTTTTTGCTTTGTTGCTGTCTCCCGCATTTGCGAGGTAGCGCAAGGAAACAGATGAAACAAATGGCCCAACCCACCCCCATACACATGTATATACATATGTCCACACACGCAAGTATACATACCTACACAGCTTTCCATGGTTTACCCCAGACACTTCACATGCCCTGATTCAATCCACTGACAGCACGTCAACCCCAGTATACCACATCGCTCCAATTCACTCTATTCCTTGCCCTCCTTTCACCCTCCTGCATGTTCAGGCCCCGATCACACAAAATCTTTTTCACTCCATCTTTCCATCTTCAATTTAGTCTCCCTCTTCTCCTCGTTCTCTCCACCTCTGACACATATATCCTCTTGGTCAATCTTTCCTCACTCATTCTCTCCATGTGCCCAAACCATTTCGAAACACCCTCTTCTGCTCTCTCAACCATGCTCTTTTTATTTCCACACATCTCTCTTACCCTTACGTTACTTACTCGATCAAACCACCTCACACCACACATTGTCCTCAAACATCTCATTTCCAGCACATCCATCCTCCTGCACACAACTCTATCCATAGCCCACGCCTCGCAACCATACAACATTGTTGGAACCACTATTCCTTCAAACATACCCATTTTTGCTTTCCGAGATAATGTTCTCGACTTCCACACATTCTTCAAGGCTCCCAGAATTTTCGCCCCCTCCCCCACCCTATGATTCACTTCCGCTTCCATGGTTCCATCCGCTGCTAGATCCACTCCCAGATATCTAAAACACTTTACTTCCTCCAGTTTTTCTCCATTCAAACTTACCTCCCAATTGACTTGACCCTCAACCCTACTATACCTAATAACCTTGCTCTTATTCACATTTACTCTTAACTTTCTTCTTTCACACACTTTACCAAACTCAGTCACCAGCTTCTGCAGTTTCTCACATGAATCAGCCACCAGCGCTGTATCAACGAATAACAACTGACTCACTTCCCAAGCTCTCTCATCCACAACAGACTTCATACTTGCCCCTCTTTCCAAAACTCTTGCATTCACCTCCCTAACAACCCCATCCATAAACAAATTAAACAACCATGGAGACATCACACACCCCTGCCGCAAACCTACATTCACTGAGAACCAATCACTTTCCTCTCTTCCTACACGTACACATGCCTTACATCCACGATAAAAACTTTTCACTGCTTCTAACAACTTGCCTCCCACACCATATATTCTTAATATCTTCCACAGAGCATCTCTATCAACTCTATCATATGCCCTCTCCAGATCCATAAATGCTACATACAAATCCATTTGCTTTTCTAAGTATTTCTCACATACATTCTTCAAAGCAAACACCTGATCCACACATCCTCTACCACTTCTGAAACCACACTGCTCTTCCCCAATCTGATGCTCTGTACATGCCTTCACCCTCTCAATCAATACCCTCCCATATAATTTACCAGGAATACTCAACAAACTTATACCTCTGTAATTTGAGCACCCACTCTTATCCCCTTTGCCTTTGTACAATGGCACTATGCAAGCATTCCGCCAATCCTCAGGCACCTCACCATGAGTCATACATACATTAAATAACCTTACCAACCAGTCAATAATACAGTCACCCCCTTTTTTAATAAATTCCAGTGCAATACCATCCAAACCTGCTGCCTTGCCGGCTTTCATCTTCCGCAAAGCTTTTACTACCTCTTCTCTGTTTACCAAATCATTTTCCCTAACCCTCTCACTTTGCACACCACCTCGACCAAGACACCCTATATCTGCCACTCTATCATCAAACACATTCAACAAACCTTCAAAATACTCACTCCATCTCCTTCTCACATCACCACTACTTGTTATCACCTCCCCATTAGCGCCCTTCACTGAAGTTCCCATTTGCTCCCTTGTCTTACGCACTTTATTTACCTCCTTCCAGAACGTCTTTTTATTCTCCCTAAAATTTAATGATACTCTCTCACCCCAACTCTCATTTGCCCTCTTTTTCACCTCTTGCACCTTTCTCTTGACCTCCTGTCTCTTTCTTTTATACATCTCCCACTCAATTGCATTTTTTCCCTGCAAAAATCATCCAAATGCCTCTTTGTTCTCTTTCACTAATAATCTTACTTCTTCATCCCACCACTCACTACCCTTTCTAATCAACCCACCTCCCACGCTTCTCATGCTATATATATATATATATATATATATATATATATATATATAGATTTATGTGCTGAAAAAGGACTGATGATTAGGAATACCTGGTTTAAAAAGCGAGATATACATAAGTATACTTATGTAAGTAGGAGAGATGGCCAGAGAGCGTTATTGGATTATGTGTTAATTGACAGGCGCGCGAAAGAGAGACTTTTGGATGTTAATGTGCTGAGAGGTGCAACTGGAGGGATGTCTGATCATTATCTTGTGGAGGCTAAGGTGAAGATTTGTATGGGTTTTCAGAAAAGAAGAGTGAATGTTGGGGTGAAGAGGGTGGTGAGAGTAAGTGAGCTTGGGAAGGAGACTTGTGTGAGGAAGTACCAGGAGAGACTGAGTACAGAATGGAAAAAGGTGAGAACAATGGAAGTAAGGGGAGTGGGGGAGGAATGGGATGTATTTAGGGAATCAGTGATGGATTGCGCAAAAGATGCTTGTGGCATGAGAAGAGTGGGAGATGGGTTGATTAGAAAGGGTAGTGAGTGGTGGGATGAAGAAGTAAGAGTATTAGTGAAAGAGAACAGAGAGGCATTTGGACGATTTTTGCAGGGAAAAAATGCAATTGAGTGGGAGATGTATAAAAGAAAGAGACAGGAGGTCAAGAGAAAGGTGCAAGAGGTGAAAAAAAGGGCAAATGAGAGTTGGGGTGAAAGAGTATCATTCAATTTTAGGGAAAATAAAAATATGTTCTGGAAGGAGGTAAATAAAGTGTGTAAGACAAGGGAGTAAATGGGAACTTCAGTGAAGGGCGCAAATGGGGAGGTGATAACAAGTAGTGGTGATGTGAGAAGGAGATGGAGTGAGTATTTTGAAGGTTTGTTGAATGTGTTTGTTGATAGAGTGGCAGATATAGGGTGTCTTGGTCGAGGTGGTGTGCAAAGTGAGAGGGTTAGGGAAAATGATTTGGTAAACAGAGAAGAGGTAGTAAAAGCTTTGTGGAAGATGAAAGCTGGCAAGGCAGCAGGTTTGGATGGTATTGCAGTGGAATTTATTAAAAAAGGGGGTGACTGTATCGTTGACTGGTTGGTAAGGTTATTTAATGTATGTATGACTCATGGTGAGGTGCCTGAGGATTGGCGGAATGCGTGCATAGTGCCATTGTACAAAGGCAAAGAGGATAAGAGTGAGTGCTCAAATTACAGAGGTATAAGTTTGTTGAGTATTCCTGGTAAATTATATGGGAGGGTATTGATTGAGAGGGTGAAGGCATGTACAGAGCATCAGATTGGGGAAGAGCAGTGTGGTTTCAGAAGTGGTAGAGGATGTGTGGATCAGGTGTTTGCTTTGAAGAATGTATGTGAGAAATACTTAGAAAAGCAAATGGATTTGTATGTAGCATTTATGGATCTGGAGAAGGCGACAAAGCAAAATAAATGAATAAATATATATATATATATATATATATATATATATATATATATATATATATATATATATATATATATATATATATTCTTTTTATTATACTTTGTTGCTGTCTCCCGCGTTAGCGAGGTAGCGCAAGGAAACACATGAAAGAATGGCCCAACCCACCCACATACACATGTATATACATACACGCACATATACATACCTATACATATCAAAGTATACATACATATATGTACACAGACATATACATATGTACACGTACATATTCAAACTTGCTGCCTTCATCCATTCTCATCGCCACCCCGCCACACATGAAATGGCACCCCCTCCCCCCCTGCGTGCATGAGGTAGCACTAGGAAAAGACAACAAAGGCCACATTCGTTCACACTCAGTCTCTAACTGTCATGTGTAATGCACCAAAACAACAGCTCCCTTTCCACATCTAGGCCCCACAAAACTTTCCATGGTTTTCCCCAGATGCTTCACATGCCCTGGTTCAATCCATTGACAGCATGTCAACCCAAGTATACTATATCGTTCCAATTCACTCTATTCCTTGCATGCATTTCATCCTCCTGCATGTTCAGGCCCCAATCACTCAAAATCTTTTTCATTCCATCCTTCCACCTTCAATTTGGTCTCCCACTTCTCCTCATTCCCTCCACCTCTGACACATATATGCTCTTTGTCAATCTTTCCTCACTCATGCTCTCCATATGACCAGACCATTTCAATACACCCTCTTCTGCTCTCTAAATCACACTTTTTTTATTACCACACATCACTCTTACCCTTTCATTACTCACTCTATCAAACTATCTCACGCCACATACTGTCCTCAAACATCTCATTTCCAACACATCCACCCTATATACCTTATCTATAGCCCATGCCTTGCAACCATATAACATTGTTGGAACCACTATTCCTTCAAACATACCCATTCTTGCCTTCCAAGATAATGTTCTAGCCTTCCACACATTCTTCAATGCTCCGAGAACCTTCCATAAACAAATCAAACAACCATGGAGACATCACACATCCCTGCCGCACCGACATTCACTGGGAACCAGTCACTTTCCTCTCTTCCTACTCATACACATGCCTTACATCCTCAATAAAAACTTTTCACTGCTTCTAGCAACTTACCTCCCACACCATATACTCTTAATGTCTTCCTCAGAGCATCTCTATCAACTCTTTCATATGGCTTCTCCATATTCATAAAGGCTACATGCAAATCCATTTATTTTTCTAAGTATTTCTCAAATACATTCTTCAAAGCAAACACCTGATCCACACATCCTCTACCACTTCTGAAACCACACTGCTCTTACCAAGTCAGATGCTCTGTACATGCCTTCACCCTCTCAATCAATACCCTCCCATAAAATTTACCAGGAATACCCAACAAACTTATACCTCTGTAATTTGAACATCACCTTTATTCCCTTTGCCTTTGTACAATGGCACTATGCATGCATTCCTCCAATCCTCAGGCACTTCACCATGAACCATACATACACTGAATTTCCTCACCAACCAGTCAACAAAATAGGGGGTGACTGTGTCGTTGAGTATATATATATATATATATATATATATTTTTTTTTTTTTTTTTTTTTTTATACTTTGTCGCTGTCTCCCGCGTTTGCGAGGTAGCGCAAGGAAACAGACGAAAGAAATGGCCCAACCCCCCCCCCCATACACATGTACATACACACGTCCACACACGCAAATATACATACCTACACAGCTTTCCATGGTTTACCCCAGACGCTTCACATGCCTTGCTTCAATCCACTGACAGCACGTCAACCCCAGTATACCACATGACTCCAATTCACTCTATTTCTTGCCCTCCTTTCACCCTCCTGCATGTTCAGGCCCCGATCACACAAAATCTTTTTCACTCCATCTTTCCACCTCCAATTTGGTCTCCCTCTTCTCCTCGTTCCCTCCACCTCCGACACATATATCCTCTTGGTCAATCTCTCCTCACTCATTCTCTCCATGTGCCCAAACCATTTCAAAACACCCTCTTCTGCTCTCTCAACCACGCTCTTTTTATTTCCACACATCTCTCTTACCCTTACGTTACTTACTCGATCAAACCACCTCACACCACACATTGTCCTCAAACATCTCATTTCCAGCACATCCATCCTCCTGCGCACATCTCTATCCATAGCCCACGCCTCGCAACCATACAACATTGTTGGAACCACTATTCCCTCAAACATACCCATTTTTGCTTTCCGAGATAATGTTCTCGACTTCCACACATTTTTCAAGGCTCCCAAAATTTTCGCCCCCTCCCCCACCCTATGATCCACTTCCGCTTCCATGGTTCCATCCGCTGACAGATCCACTCCCAGATATCTAAAACACTTCACTTCCTCCAGTTTTTCTCCATTCAAACTCACCTCCCAATTGACTTGACCCTCACCCCTTCTGTACCTAATAACCTTGCTCTTGATGGAGAGAGGTGGGTGATTATTGGTGCATATGCACCTGGGCATGAGAAGAAAGATCATGAGAGGCAAGTGTTTTGGGAGCAGCTAAATGAGTGTGTTAGCGGTTTTGATGCACGAGACCGGGTTATAGTGATGGGTGATTTGAATGCAAAGGTGAGTAATGTGGCAGTTGAGGGAATAATTGGTATGCATGGGGTGTTCAGTGTTGTAAATGGAAATGGTGAAGAGCTTGTAGATTTATGTGCTGAAAAAGGACTGATGATTGGGAATACCTGGTTTAAAAAGCGAGATATACATAAGTATACTTATGTAAGTAGGAGAGATGGCCAGAGAGCGTTATTGGATTACGTGTTAATTGACAGGCGTGCGAAAGAGAGACTTTTGGATGTTAATGTGCTGAGAGGTGCAACTGGAGGGATGTCTGATCATTATCTTGTGGAGGCTAAGGTGAAGATTAGTATGGGTTTTCAGAAAAGAGGAGTGAATGTTGGGGTGAAGAAGGTGGTGAGAGTAAGTGAGCTTGGGAAGGAGACCTGTGTGGGGAAGTACCAGGAGAGACTGTGTACAGAATGGAAAAAGGTGAGAACAATGGAAGTAAGGGGAGTGGGGGAGGAATGGGATGTATTTAGGGAATCAGTGATGGATTGCGCAAAAGATGCTTGTGGCATGAGAAGAGTGGGAGGTGGGCTGTTTAGAAAGGGTAGTGAGTGGTGGGATGAAGAAGTAAGAGTATTAGTGAAAGAGAAGAGAGAGGCATTTGGACGATTTTTGCAGGGAAAAAATGCAATTGAGTGGGAGAAGTATAAAAGAAAGAGACAGGAGGTCAAGAGAAAGGTGCAAGAGGTGAAAAAAAGGGCAAATGAGAGTTGGGGTGAGAGACTATCAGTCAATTTTAGGGAGAATAAAAAGATGTTCTGGAAGGAGGTAAATAGGGTGCGTAAGACAAGGGAGCAAATGGGAACTTCAGTGAAGGGCGTAAATGGGGAGGTGATAACAAGTAGCGGTGATGTGAGAAGGAGATGGAATGAGTATTTTGAAGGTTTGTTGAATGTGTCTGATGACAGAGTGGCAGATATAGGGTGTTTTGGTCGAGGTGGTGTGCAAAGTGAGAGGGTTAGGGAAAATGATTTGGTAAACAGAGAAGAGGTAGTAAAAGCTTTGCGGAAGATGAAAGCTGGCAAGGCAGCAGGTTTGGATGGTATTGCAGTGGAATTTATTAAGAAAGGGGGTGACTGTATTGTTGACTGGTTGGTAAGGTTATTTAATGTATGTATGACTCATGGTGAGGTGCCTGAGGATTGGCGGAATGCGTGCATAGTGCCATTGTACAAAGGCAAAGGGGATAAGAGTGAGTGCTCAAATTACAGAGGTATAAGTTTGTTGAGTATTCCTGGTAAATTATATGGGAGGGTATTGATTGAGAGGGTGAAGGCATGTACAGAGCATCAGATTGGGGAAGAGCAGTGCGGTTTCAGAAGTGGTAGAGGATGTGTGGATCAGGTGTTTGCTTTGAAGAATGTATGTGAGAAATACTTAGAAAAGCAAATGGATTTGTATGTAGCATTTATGGATCTGGAGAAGGCATATGATAGAGTTGATAGAGATGCTCTGTGGAAGGTATTAAGAATATATGGTGTGGGAGGCAAGTTGTTAGAAGCAGTGAAAAATTTTTATCGAGGATGTAAGGCATGTGTACGTGTAGGAAGAGAGGAAAGTGATTGGTTCTCAGTGAATGTAGGTTTGCGGCAGGGGTGTGTGATGTCTCCATGGTTGTTTAATTTGTTTATGGATGGGGTTGTAAGGGAGGTAAATGCAAGAGTCCTGGAAAGATGGGCAAGTATGAAGTCTGTTGGGGATGAGAGAGCTTGGGAAGTGAGTCAGTTGTTGTTCGCTGATGATACAGCGCTGGTGGCTGATTCATGTGAGAAACTGCAGAAGCTGGTGACTGAGTTTGGTAAAGTGTGTGGAAGAAGAAAGTTGAGAGTAAATGTGAATATATATATATATATATATATATATATATAATTTTCCCTAGGGATAGGGGAGAAAGAATACTTCCCACGTATTCCCTGCGTGTCGTAGAAGGCGACTAAAAGGGAAGGGAGCGGGGGGGCTGGAAATCCTCCCCTCTCGTTTTTTTTTAATTTTCCAAAAGAAGGAACAGAGAAGGGGGCCAGGTGAGGATATTCCCTCAAAGGCCCAGTCCTCTGTTCTTAACGCTACCTCGCTATCGCGGGAAATGGCGAATAGTATGAAAAAAAAAAATATATATATATATATATATATATATATATATATATATATATATATATATATATATATATATATTTTTTTTTTTCATTGATATATATTATACTTTATCGCTGTCTCCCGTGTTAGCCAGGTACCCATTTTTGCTTTCCAAGATAACGTTCTCGACTTCCACACATTTTTCAATGCTCCCAGAACTTTCGCCCCCTCCCCCACCCTATGATTGACTTCTCCTTCCATGGTTCCATCCGCTGCCAAATCCACTTCCAGATATCTAAAACACTTCACTTCCTCCAGTTTTTCTCCATTCAAACTTACCTCCCAATTGACTTGTGTGTGTGTGCATGTGTATATGAGTGGTTGGGCTATTCTTCGTCTGTTTCCTTGTACTACCTAACTAATGCAGAAAACAGCAATCAAGTACAATAATAATAATAATAACACTCTTATACCATATAATTACTTCCTCATGCATGTCTTAACAAGTTTCTTGCTTAATATCATGTTATATCCCCTTGTTCTATTCCTACATCTCTCAAAGAACACTGACTGTCTGCATCACTGCTCTGCTTTAAATACTTAAAAAGTTGTGATCAGGTTACCCCTCATTCTTCCCTCTTCCAAGATTGGTAAATCTAAAACCTCTTGCTTTTTCCTGTAACCTAGCTCTCTTAATTCTGGTAACATCTATGTTGCTTTCCTCTGAACCAAACTTGAGAAGCACAATCTAATTTTGGCATTATATAGGATATGAACAATTTGCTGAATAATTCCTAGTCCATGAATCTGGATGCTATTCTAATATTTGTTAGAAGACAGTTGGTTTCCTTCACTATTCTCATAAAGTGAAACTCTGGTGACAAGTTTGGAACAATATCAGCTCCAAAATCTTTCTCACACAGATTCTACAGCTTGTTTCCTGCTAAATGATAATTAAATCAAGGCCTTCTTTCATGAAGACGCATCCTTATCACCATATATTTAATTGGGGTGAAATTCATTAAACATTTGTCACACCAACTTTGGAGTTTATCTTCAAGGTCCTCTTGTAAGGAGATGCAATCATGCATGCTTTATAATTCCCCATGACCTTTGGATCATCTGCATCAGTATTCTGGTAGGAGTCCATACCTTTAAGTAGGTCATTTACATTCAGCTTGAAGAGCAAGTTCCAGAACAGAACACTGTGGCCCTCTGCTTGTGACTTTACCCCATTTTGAAAAAGCTCCTCTAGGATGTGTCCTTTGTTCCCTTTCACTTGGATATGTTTCTAACCATCGAAGGAGTTTCCTGTTTATTCATAATTAATGGTCCAACTTCTTAATCAGTCACCCATGCACTGAAATATTAAATGCTTTCTGGCAGTCTAAATAGAAACAAGCCACCTAGCCTTCCTTTGTGTCTAAGACAGAGCTCTGTGATGTTTGTTATGCAAAACTTCCTCTCCCTAAAACTATGCAATCTCTCACTTAGGTAATTTCTCCTCCACAGAAAGTCATCTGTGTAAAGGTAATTTCTCCTCCACATCTATTTACACTGGTCAACAAAGATTTTGTCCCATGGAAGAAATATGTTTCTTGTGTATTTTTGCATGTTGAATCCAAATACGTTTTCAGAATTTCTCTATCACCCATAGTTGTTTGTTCCAGCATACTTGCATATCATTACATACAGTATATATGTAACAGTGTTCTACAGAGCATTTGGAACAAAATGTTTAATAAACACAGCTATATTCATTGTTTGTGAAGTGCAACAGCTTCTTTTTGAAAGCACATTCCCAGGTAAACAAGTCACCAGGGGCCTGCAGACACACGATTAGTACGGGACATGCAAACAGTGCCCACTCCCGAGTAGCAGTTCTCTCTATCAGTTGCAGGCTAGAATTCAATGTGTAAACAGTGTCTTTTCCAGTCTGTTGACAGATTGTGCTTTTGTGTATTCAAGTGTTGTGCTGATACCCAATTCATCATTATAATGCCGAGGATCTGTGTAAAGAGTCCAAACTGTTTCTTCTACATCTGCAGTAAATCAATATTCATGTCACAGAAATGTTCTTTCACTGCCCTCATCAAAAAATGTTATGAGCATTACTTTGGTTGTAAATTGGGTGACCAGGATAAAAGTTGGGCCCCCATATTAGTTGTGTCAAAAGTGTCAGGCTTCTCACAGCATGGACAAAAGGTTCATAGTGTATGCCTTTTGCCATTCCCATGGTATGGAGAGAACCCAAAGATCACACTTAGGATTGCTATTTTTGTCTGACAAATATAAATGATATAACATCAAAATCCAAGCGTAGTTAAATGTCCTAATTTACCATCTGCTATCGGGTCAATACCTCACAGTCAGGAATTACCCGTGCCAGAGCCTCCAAGAGACATGACAGTGAGTGATGATGAGTCTAGTGATGAAAAAGTAGAGCAAGTAGAGGACAATATGGATCCAACATTTGAAGCAAACTGTTCTTCAAGTGAACCACATTTGCTGAGACAAGGAAATCTTGTTCCTGAATTTAAATTTGTCTAAAAAGCAAGCTGAACTTTTGGGTTTCAGGTTAAAGGGCTGGAATCTTCTCCAGAATGAACCAAAAGTCTGTTTTTATCGTGAATGCCACGTTGTTTTCAAAGAATTTTTCTCCCTTGAATATGGTCTGGTGTTTTACAATGACACTCATTCTGTTATGGAGGCACTTGGCCATGAATATAACACAGATGAGTGGCACTTGTTTATCAACTCATCAAAAGTAAGCTTGAAAGCAGTTTTACTCCACAACGAAAATAAGTTCCCCTCCATTCCTCTGGCTCACACGGCTAAAACAAAGGAATCATATGATAAGATGAAGCTTTTATGGAAAAAATTAAGTATGGAAACTTAAAGTGGAATGGATGTAGTAACCCGAAGTTTGTGGTACTTTTACTCAAAATGCAACTCGTTACATGAAGTTCTGTTGTTTCCTCTGTGAGCAGGACAGCCAGGACAAGAGAAATCATTATGTAAAGAAAGTGTGGCCAAAATTAACATCACTGGCTCCAATGAATAAGAATGTCATCAATCCTCCTCTTGTTGATCCTGAGAAAATTTACATGCTTCCATTGCACATTAAGCTTGGATTGATGAAGAACTTCATCAAAGGTATGGATGACATTGGTCATGGATTCACATATTTGAGGAATAAATTCCCCAGAATTAGTGATGCAAAAATCAAGGAGGGTATTTTTGTAGGATCAGGGAACTGCTTCGAGATGAAAAGTTTGATGAAGAGCTAAATGAAGTTGAAAAAACTGCATGGCTGTCATTCAAGAGAGTTTGAAAAGAGTTTTTGGGGAATCACAGATCAGAAAACAACTGTGATGTTGTAAAAGATCTATTGACTTCATATAAAGCTCTACGGTGCAATAAGAAACTAAAAATTCACTTCTTGGACTTGCATTTAAACTCTATCCCAAAAAATCTTGGGGCAGTCAGTGATGAGAAAAAGATTTCACTAGGTCATTTTGGATATAGAAAAGCAGTACCAAGGAAAGTGGAGCCACTCTATGTTAGCAGATTACCGCCAGACACTAGGGAGGGA